>NW_028227351.1:0-70235 GCF_978045245.1 Mus caroli
CCCTCAGTGTGAATTTTTAATTTTCTACTTTTTTCAGGTTTTCTCGCCATATTCTGGGTCCCTCAGTGTGAGTTTTTAATTTTCCTCGTTTTTCAGGTTATCTCTACATATTCTGGGTCCTTCAGTGTGAATTTTTAGTTTTCTACTTTTTTCAGGTTTTTTCGTCATATTCTGGGACCTACAGTGTGATTTTCTCATTTCCTCGTTTTTCAGGTTTTCTTGCCATATTCCAGGTCCTTCAGTGTGAATTTTTAATTTTCACGTTTTTCAGTATTTCTTTCCATATTTTGCGTAATACAGTGTGAATTTTTAATTTTCCACTTTTTTCATGGTTTCTCGCCATATTCTTTGTCCGACAGTGTGAATTGTTAATTTTCACGTTATTCAGGGTTTCTCAATATTCTTTTTCCTACAGCGTGTATTTTTAATTTTCCAAGTTTTTCAGGGTTTTTCGTCATATTCTGGGTCCTACAGTGTGATTTTTCTCATTTATGACATTTTTCAGGTTTTTTCCCAATTCTGGGTCCTACAGAGTGATTTTCTCATTTTCCACCTTTTTCAGGATTTCTCGCCATATTAGGGGTCCTTCAGTGTGAGTTTGTAATTTTCTACTTTTTTCAGGGTTTCTAGCCATATTCTGGGTCCTACAGCGTGTATTTTTAATTTTCCACGTTTTTCAGTATTTCTCGCCATATTCTGTGTCTGACAGTGTGAATTTTTAATTTTCACGTTTTTCAGGGTTTCTCTGCATATTCTGGGTCCTGCCGTGTGATTTTCTCATTTTCTACGTTTTTCAAGTTTTTGCGTAATTCTGGGTCCTACAGCGTGTATTTTTAATTTTCCAGGTTTTTCAGGGTTTCTCAGCATATTCTGGGTCCTACAGTGTGATTTTCTCATTTTCGACGTTTTTCAATTTTTTTTCCAAATCTCGGTCCTACAGTGTGATTATTCTCATTTTCCACCTTTTTCAGGTTTTCTCGCCATATTCTGGGTTCTACAGTGTGAGTTTTGAGTTTTCCTCCTTTTTCAGCTTTTCTTGCAATATTCTGGGTCCTACATAGTGAGTTTTGAATTTTCCTCGTTTTTCAGGTTTTTTTTGCCATGTTCTGGGTCCTTCAGTGTGAATTTTTAATTTTCTACATTTTTCAGGTTCTCTCGCCATATTTGGGGTTCTTCAGTGTGAGTTTTTAATTTTCTAATTTTTCAGGGTTTCTCGACATATTCTGTGTCCTACAGCGTGAGTTTTGAGTTTTCCTCGTTTTTCAGGTTTTCTCGCCATATGCCGGGCACTTTAGAGTTAATTTTTAATTTTCCACGTTTTTCAGGTTTTTCTGTCCTATTCTGGGTCCTACAGTGTGATTTTTCTCTTATCAACGTTTTTTAGCTTTTCTTGACATATTCCAGGACCTTCAGTGTGAATTTTAAATTTTCCACGTTTTTCAGTATTTCTCGCCATATTCTGTGTCCAACAGTGTGGATTTTTAATTTTCACGTTTTTCAGGGTTTCTCGGCATATTCTGGGTTCTGCAGTGTGATTTTCTCATTTTTCACATTTTCAGGTTTTCTAGCCATATTTGGGGTCCTTCAGTGTGAGTTTGTACTTTTCTATTTTTTTCAGGGTTTCTTGCCATATTATGGGTCCTACAGCGTGTATTTTTAATTTTCCATGTTTTCAGGGTTTCTAGGCATATTCTGGGTCCTACAGTCTGATTTTCTCATTTTCGATGTTTTTCAAGTTCTTTCACAATTCTGGGTCCTTCAGTGTGAATTTTTAATTTTCCACATTTTTCAGGTTCTCTCGCCATATTTGGGGTTCTTCAGTGTGAGTTTTTAATTTTCTAATTTTTCAGGGTTTCTCAACATATTCTGTGTCCTAGAGCGTGTATTTTTAATTTTCCACGTTTTTCAAGTTTTTTTCGTCATATTTTGGGTCCTGCAGTGTGATTTTCTCATTTTCCACGTTTTTCAAGTTTTTTCATAATTCTGGGGGCCTACAGTGTGATTTTCTCATTTTTTCAACTTTTCAGGTTTTCTCGCCATATTTGGGGTCCTTCCGTGTGATTTTTTACTTTTCTAATTTTTCAGTGTTTCTCGACATATTCTGGGTCCAACAGCGTATATTTTTAATTTTCCACGTTTTCAGGGTTTCTAGGCATATTCTGGGTCCTACAGTGTGATTTTCTCATTTTCGACGTTTTTCATTGTTTTTTTTTTTTCCAAATCTGGGTTCTGTAGTGTGATTATTCTCATTTCCATCTTTTTCAGGATTTCTCGCCATATTCTCGGTCCTATAGTGTGAGTTTTGAATTTTCCTTGTTTTTCAGGTTTTCTTGCCATATGAGGGGTCCTTCAGTGTGAATTTTTAATTTTCCACTTTTTTCATGATTCTTCCCATATTCTGTGTCCGATAGTGTGAATTTTTAATTTTCACGTTTTTCAGGGTTTATTGGCATATTCTGGGTCCAGCAGTGTGATTTTCTCATTTTCCACGATTTTCAAGTTTTTTCCCAATTCTTGGGGTACTTCACTGTGAGTTTTTAATTTTCGACTTTTTTCAGGGTTTCTCGCCATATTCTGGGTCCTACACAGTGTATTTTTAATTTACCACGTTTTCAGGGTTTCTAGGCACATTATGGGTACTACAGTGTGATTTTCTCATTTGACGCTTTTCAAGTTTTTTCGCAATTCTGGGTCCTACAGTTTGATTATTCTCATTTTCCAACTTTTTCAGTTTTTCTGGCCATATTCGGGGTCCTTCAGTGTGAATTTTTAATTTTCTACTTTTTTCAGGTTTTTTTCGCCATATTCTGGGTCCCTCAGTGTGAGTTTTTAATTTTCCTCGTTTTTCAGGTTATCTCTACATATTCTGGGTCCTTCAGTGTGAATTTTTAATTTTCCACTTTTTTTAGGTTTTTTTCGTCATATTCTGGGACCTACAGTGTGATTTTCTCATTTCCACGTTTTTCAGGTTTTCTTGCCATATTCCAGGTCCTTAAGTGTGAATTTTTAATTTTCACGTTTTTCAGTATTTCTTTCCATATTTTGCATAATAGAGTGTGAATTTTTAATTTTCCACTTTTTTCATGGTTTCTCGCCATATTCTTTGGCCGACAGTGTGAATCGTTAATTTTCACGTTATTCAGGGGTTTCTCGGCATATTCTGTGTCCTACAGCGTGTATTTTTAATTTTCCACGTTTTTCAGGGTTTTTTGTCATATTCTGGGTCCTACAGTGTGATTTTTCTCATTTTCCACCTTTTTCAGGATTTCTCGCCATATTAGGGGTCTTCAGTGTTAGTTTGTCATTTTCTACTTTTTTTAGGGTTTCTAGCCATATTCTGGGTCCTACAGCGTGTATTTTTAATTTTCCACGTTTTTCAGTATTTCTCGACATATTCTGTGTCCGACAGTGTGAATTTTTAATTTTCACGTTTTTCAGGGTTTCTCTGCATATTCTGGGTCCTGCGTGTGATTTTCTCATTTTCCACCTATTTCAGGTTTTCTCGCCATATTTGGGGTCCTTCAGTATGATTTTTTACTTTTCTAATTTTTCAGGGTTTCACTCCATATTCTGGGTCCTACAGCGTGTATTTTTAATTTTCCACATTTTTCAGGTTTTCTAGCCATATTTTGGGTCCTTCAGTGTGAGTTTGTAATTTTCTACATTTTTCAGGGTTTCTCGCCATATTCTGAGTCATAGAGCGTGTATTTTTAATTTTCCATGTTTTCAGGGTTTCTAGGCATATTCTGGGTCCTACAGTGTGATTTTCTCATTTTCGATGTTTTTCAAGTTCTTTCGCAATTCTGGGTCCTTCAGTGTGAATTTTTAATTTTCTACTTTTTTCAGGTTCTCTCTCCATATTTGGGGTCCTTCAGTGTAAGTTTATAATTTTCTAAATTTTCAGGATTTCTCAACATATTCTGTGTTCTAGAGCTTGTATTTTTAATTTTCCACGTTTTTCAAGTTTTTTCGTCATATTCTGGGTCCTGCAGTGTGATTTTCTCATTTTCCACGTTTTTTCAAGTTTTTTCGTAATTCTGGGTCCTTCAGTGTGATTTTCTCATTTTTCAACTTTTTCAGGGTTTCTCGCCATATTCTGGGTCCTATAGTGTGTATTTTTAATTTACCACGTTTTCAGGGTTTCTAGGCACATTATGGGTCCCTACAGTGTGATTTTCTCATTTGACGCTTTTCAAGTTTTTTCGCAATTCTGGGTCCTAGAGTTTGATTATTCTCATTTTCCAACTTTTTCAGTTTTTCTGGCCATATTCGGGGTCCTTCAGTGTGAATTTTTAATTTTCTACTTTTTTCAGGTTTTTTCGCCATATTCTGGGTCCCTCAGTGTGAGTTTTTAATTTTCCTCGTTTTTCAGGTTATCTCTACATATTCTGGGTCCTTCAGTGTGAATTTTTAATTTTCCACTTTTTTTAGGTTTTTTTCGTCATATTCTGGGACCTACAGTGTGATTTTCTCATTTCCACGTTTTTCAGGTTTTCTTGCCATATTCCAGGTCCTTAAGTGTGAATTTTTAATTTTCACGTTTTTCAGTATTTCTTTCCATATTTTGCATAATAGAGTGTGAATTTTTAATTTTCCACTTTTTTCATGGTTTCTCGCCATATTCTTTGGCCGACAGTGTGAATCGTTAATTTTCACGTTATTCAGGGTTTCTCGGCATATTCTGTGTCCTACAGCGTGTATTTTTAATTTTCCACGTTTTTCAGGGTTTTTTGTCATATTCTGGGTCCTACAGTGTGATTTTTCTCATTTTCCACCTTTTTCAGGATTTCTTGCCATATTAGGGGTCTTCAGTGTTAGTTTGTCATTTTCTACTTTTTTTAGGGTTTCTAGCCATATTCTGGGTCCTACAGCGTGTATTTTTAATTTTCCACGTTTTTCAGTATTTCTCGACATATTCTGTGTCCGACAGTGTGAATTTTTAATTTTCACGTTTTTCAGGGTTTCTCTGCATATTCTGGGTCCTGCCGTGTGATTTTCTCATTTTCCACCTATTTCAGGTTTTCTCGCCATATTTGGGGTCCTTCAGTATGATTTTTTACTTTTCTAATTTTTCAGGGTTTCACTCCATATTCTGGGTCCTACAGCGTGTATTTTTAATTTTCCACATTTTTCAGGTTTCTAGCCATATTTTGGGTCCTTCAGTGTGAGTTTGTAATTTTCTACATTTTTCAGGGTTTCTCGCCATATTCTGAGTCATAGAGCGTGTATTTTTAATTTTCCATGTTTTCAGGGTTTCTAGGCATATTCTGGGTCCTACAGTGTGATTTTCTCATTTTCGATGTTTTTCAAGTTCTTTCGCAATTCTGGGTCCTTCAGTGTGAATTTTTAATTTTCTACTTTTTTCAGGTTCTCTCTCCATATTTGGGGTCCTTCAGTGTAAGTTTATAATTTTCTAAATTTTCAGGATTTCTCAACATATTCTGTGTTCTAGAGCTTGTATTTTTAATTTTCCACGTTTTTCAAGTTTTTTCGTCATATTCTGGGTCCTGCAGTGTGATTGTCTCATTTTCCACGTTTTTCAAGTTTTTTTCGTAATTCTGGGTCCTTCAGTGTGATTTTCTCATTTTTCAACTTTTTCAGGTTTTCTCGCCATATTCTGGGTCCTATAGTGTGAGTTTTGAATTTTCCTTGTTTTTCAGGTTTTCTCGCCATATGAGGGGTCCTTCAGTGTGATTTTTTAATTTTCCACGTTTTCAATATTTCTCGCCATATACTGGGTAATACAGTGTGAATTTTTAATTTTCCACTTTTTTCATGATTCTTGCCATATTCTGTGTCCAACAGTGTGAATTTTTAATTTTCACGTTTTTCAGGGTTTATCGGCATATTCTGGGTCCAGCAGTGCGATTTTCTCATTTTCCACGATTTTCAAGTTTTTTCGCAATTCTTGGGGTATTTCACTGTGAGTTTTTAATTTTCTACTTTTTTCAGGGTTTCTCGCCATATTCAGGGTCCTACACCATTTATTTTTAATTTACCACGTTTTCAGGGTTTCTCGGCACATTATGGGTGTGATATTCTCATTTTTGACGCTTTGCAAGTTTTTTCGCAATTCTGGGTCCTACAGTGTGATTATTGTCATTTTCCACCTTTTTCAGTTTTTCTGGCCATATTCGGGGTCCTTCAGTGTGAATTTTTAATTTTCTACTTTTTTCAGGTTTTCTCGCCATATTCTGGGTCCCTCAGTGTGAGTTTTTAATTTTCCTCGTTTTTCAGGTTATCTCTACATATTCTGGGTCCTTCAGTGTGAATTTTTAGTTTTCTACTTTTTTCAGGTTTTTTCGTCATATTCTGGGACCTACAGTGTGATTTTCTCATTTCCTCGTTTTTCAGGTTTTATTGCCATATTCCAGGTCCTTCAGTGTGAATTTTTAATTTTCACGTTTTTCAGTATTTCTTTCCATATTTTGCGTAATACAGTGTGAATTTTTAATTTTCCACTTTTTTCATGGTTTCGCCATATTCTTTGTCCGACAGTGTGAATTGTTAATTTTCACGTTATTCAGGGTTTCTCGATATTCTTTTTCCTACAGCGTGTATTTTTAATTTTCCAAGTTTTTCAGGGTTTTGCGTCATATTCTAGGTCCTACAGTGTGATTTTTCTCATTTATGACATTTTTCAGGTTTTTTTCCCAATTCTGGGTCCTACAGAGTGATTTTCTGATTTTCCACCTTTTTCAGGATTTCTCGCCATATTAGGGGTCCTTCAGTGTGAATTTTTAATTTTCTACTTTTTTCAGGGTTTCACGACCTATTCTGTGTCCTACAGCGTGAGTTTTGGGTTTTCCTCGTTTTTCAGGTTTTCTCGACATATGCCTGGCTCTTTAGTGTTAATTTTTAATTTTCCACGATTTTCAGGTTTTTCCGTCATATTCTGGGTCCTACAGTGTGATTTTTTCTCATTTCCACGTTTTTCAGCTTTTCTTGACATATTCCAGGACCTTCAGTGTGAATTTTAAATTTTCCACGTTTTTCAGTATTTCTCGCCATATTCTGTGTCCAACAGTGTAAATTTTTAATTTTCACGTTTTTCAGGGTTTATCGGCATTTCTGGGTCCTGTAGTGTGATTTTCTCATTTTCCACGTTTTTCAAGTTTTTTCGTAATTCTGGGTCCTACAGTGTGATTTTCTCATTTTCAACCTTTTTCAGGTTTTCTCGCCATATTTGGGGTCCTTCAGTGTGATTTTTTACTTTTCTGATATTTCAGGGTTTCTGGTCATATTCTGGGTCCTACAGCGTGTATTTTTAATTTTTCAGGTTTTTCAGGGTATCTCGGCATATTCTGGGTCCTAGAGTATTATATTCACATTTTCGACGTTTTTCAATTTTTTTTTCAAATCTGGGTCCTACATTGTGATTATTCTCATTTTCCACCATTTTCAGGTTTTTCCATCATATTCAGGTTCCTACAGTGTGATTTTCTCATTTCCACGTTTTCAGGTTTTCTTGACATATTCCAGGTCCTTCAGTGTGAATTTTTAATTTTCCACGTTTTTCATTATTTCTCGCCATATTCTTTGTCCGACAGTGTGAATTTTAATTTTCACGTTTTTCAGAGTTTCTCTGCATATTCTGGGTTCTGCAGTGGGATTTTCTCATTTTCCAACTTTTTCAGGTTTTCTAGCGATATTTGGTGTCCTTCAGTGTGAATTTGTAATTTTCTACTTTTTTCAGGGTTTCTCTCTGTATTCTGCATCCTACAGCATGTATTTTTAATTTTCCACGTTTTCAGGGTTTCTTGGCATATTCTGGGTCCTACAGTGTGATTTTCTCATTTTCCACTTTTTTCAAGTTTTTTCGCATTCTGGGTCCTTCAGTGTGAATTTTTAATTTTCTACTTTTTTCAGGTTCTCTCGCCATTTTTTTGGTCCTTCAGTGTGAGGTTTTAATTTTCTTATTTTTCAGGGTTTCTCGACATATTCTGTGTCCTACATCGTGTATTTTTAATTTTCCACGCTTTTCAAGTTTTTACTTCATATTCTGGGTCCTACATTGTGATTTTCTATTTTTCCACCTATTTCAGGTTTTCTCGCCATATTCTGGTTCCTACATTGTGAGTTTTGAATTTTTCTCATTTTTCAGGTTTCCTAGCCATATTCCGGGTCCTTCAGTTGAATATTTTAATTTTCCACGTTTTTCAGTATTTCTCGCCATTTTTTGGGTGAATTTTTAATTTTTACATTTTTCAGGGTTTCTGGCATATTCTGGGTCTTGCAGTGTGATTTTCTCATTTTCCACTTTTTTCGAGTTTTTTCGGAATTCTGCGTCCTACAGTGTGATTTTCTCATTTTACAACTTTTTAAGGTTTTCTCGCCATATTTAGGGTCCTTCAATGTGATTTTTTACTTTTCTAATTTTTCAGTGTTTCTCTACATATTCTGTGTCCTCCAACGTGTATTTTTAATTTTCCTCGTTTTTCAGGGTTTCTCGGCATACTCTGGGTCCTACAGTGTGATTTTCTCATTTTCGACGTTTTTCACTTTTTTTTTTTCCAAGTCTGGGTACTACATTGTGATAATTCTCACTTTCCACGTTTTTCAGGTTTTCTTCACATATTCCAGGTCCTTCAGTGTGAATTTTTAATTTTCCTCTTTTTTCAGGTTTTATTGCCATATTCCGGGTCCTTTAGTGTGAATTTTTAATTTTCTACTTTTTTTATGTTCTCTCGCCATATTTAGGGTCCTTCAGTGTGAGTTTTTAATTTTCTAATTTTTCAGGGTTTTTCAACATATTCTGTGTCCTACAGCGTGTATTTTTAATTTTCCACGTTTTTCAGGTTTATTTCGTCATATTGTGGGTCCTACAGTGTGATTTCCTCATTTTCTACATTTTTCAAGTTTTTTCGAAATTCTGGGTCCTAAAGTGTGATTTTCTCAATTTCCAACTTTTTTAGGGTTTCTCGGCATACTCTGGGTCCTACAGTGTGATTTTCTCATTTTCGACGTTTTTCACTTTTTTTTTTTTTCCAAATCTGGGTCCTACATTGTGAAAATTCTCACTTTCCACCTTTTTCAGGTTTTCTCGCCTTTACTCTTGATCCTACAGTGTGTTTTTGAATTTTCCTCGTTTTTCAGTTTTTCTCACCATATGCCGGGTACTTCAGTGTGAATTTTTAATTTTCCACGTTTTTCAGGTTTTTCCGTCATATTCTGGATCCTACAGTGTGATTTTCTCATTTCCATGTTTTTCAGGTTTTCTTCACATATTCCAGGTCCTTCAGTGTGAATTTTTAATTTTCCACGTTTTTCAGGTTTTTCCGTCATATTCTGGGTCCTACAGTGTGATTTTCTCATTTCCACGGTTTTCAGGTTTTCTTCACATATTCCAGGTCCTTCAGTGTGAATTTTTAATTTTCTACTTTTTTCAGGTTTTCTTGCCATATTCTGGGTCCTTCACTGTGAATTTTTAATTTTCCTCTTTTTTCAGGTTTTATTGCCATATTCCGGGTCCTTTAGTGTGAATTTTTAATTTTCTACATTTTTTAGGTTCTCTCGCCATATTTAGGGTCCTTCAGTGTGAGGTTTTAATTTTCTAATTTTTCAGGGTTTCTCGACATATTCTGTGTCCTACAGCGTGTATTTTTAATTTTCCACGTTTTTCAGGTTTTTTTTCGTCATATTGTGGGTCCTACAGTGTGATTTTCTCATTTTCGACGTTTTTCAAGTTTTTTCGCAATTCTGGGTCCTACAGTGTGATTATTCTCATTTTCCACCTTTTTCAGCTTTTCTCTCCATATTCGTGATACCTCAGTGTGAATTTTTAATTTTCTTTTTCAAAGTTTCTCGCCATATTCTGGGTCCTAGAGCGTGTATTTTTAATTTTCCACGTTTTTCATGGTTTCTGAGCATATTCTGGGTCCTACAGTGTGATTTTCTCATTTTCGATGTTTTTCATGTTTTTGTAATTCTGGGTAATATAGTGTGAATATTCTCATTTTCTACCTTTTTCATGTTTTCTCGGCATATTCAGGGTCCTTCAGTGTGAGTTTTTAATTTTCTACTTTTTTGAGCGTTTCTTGCCATATTCTGGGTGCTACAGAGTGTATTTTTAATTTTCCACATTTCTCAGGGTTTCTCGCCATATTCTGGGTCCTACAGTGTGATTTTCTCATTTTCAATGATTTTCATGTTTTTTTTCGCTATTCTGGGTCCTACAGTGTGATTATTCTCATTTTCCACCTCTTTCAGGTTTTCTCGCCATATTCGGGGTCCTTCATTGTGAGTTTTTAATTTTCTACTTTGTTGAGGGTTTCTTGCCATATTCTCGGTGCTACAGAGTGTATTTTTAATTTTCTACGTTTCTCAGGGTTTCTCGCCATATTCTGGGTCCTAAAATGTGATTTTCTCATTTACGACATTTCAAGTATTTTCGCAATTCTGGGTCCTAATCTGTGATTATTCTCATTTTCCACATTTTTTAGGTTTTCTTGCCATATTTGGGGTTCTTCAGTGTGAGTTTTTAATTTTCTACTTTTTTGAGGGTTTCTTGCCATATTCTGGGTACTACAGAGTGTATTATTAATTTTCCACGTTTCTCAGGGTTTCTTGCCATATTCTGGGTCCTACAGTGTGATTTTCTCATTACGATGTTTTTCAAGTTTTTTTTGTGCAATTCTGGGTCCTACACTGTGATTATTCTCATTTTCCAGTTTTCTACTTTTTTCAGGGTTTCTCGCCATATTCCGGGTCCTTCAGTTGAATTTTTAATTTTCCCGTTTTTCAGGGTTTCTAACCATATTCTGGGTCCGATAATGTGAATTTTTAATTTTCACGTTTTTCAGGATTTCTCGGCATATTCTAGGTCCTGGAGTGTGAATTTTTAATTTTCAAGTTTTTCAGGATTTCTCTAAATATTCTTGGTCCTGCAGTGTGATTTTCTCATTTTCCACTTTTTTCAAGTTTTTTTGTAATTCTGGGTCCTACTGTGTGATTTTCTCATTTTCCACCTTTTTCGGGTTTTCTTGCCATATTTGGGGTCCTTCAGTGTGAGTTTTTTTTTTTCTAATTTTTTCAGGATTTCTCGCCATATTCTGGATCCTACAGTGTGATTTTCTCATTTTCCACCTTTTTCAGGTTTTTCTGGTCATGTTTGGGCTCCTTCACTGTGAGTTTTTAATTTCCTACTTTTTTATTAAGTGTTTCTCGCCATATTCTGTGTCCGTGAGTGTGAATTATTAATTTTCACGTTTTTCACATTTTCTCGGCATATTCTGGATCCTGCAGTGTGATTTTCTCATTTTCCACCTTTTGCAGGGTTTCTCGCCATATTTGGGGTCCTACATTGTGAGTTTGTTATTTTCAACTTTTTTCAGGGTTACACGCCATATTCTGGGTCCTACAGCATGTATTTTTAATTTTCCACGTTTTCAGGGTTTCTAGGCATAAGCTGGGTCCTACAGATTGATTATTCTCATTTTCCACCCTTTTCAGGTTTTCTTGCAATATTCGGGGTCCTTCAGTGTGAATTTTTAATTTTCTACTTTTTTCAGGTTTTCTCGCCATATGCTGGGTCCTACTGTGTGATTTTCTCATTTCCATGTTTTTCAGGGTCACTTGCCGTATTCCAGGTCCTTCAGTGTGAATTTTTTTCCACGGTTTTCAGTATTTCTCGCCATATCTGGGTAATAAATTGTGAATTTTTAATTGTCCACTTTTTTCATGGTTTCTCACCATATTCTGTGTCCGACTGTGTGAATTTTTAATTTTCAGGTTTTTCATGGTTGTTCGGCATATTCTGGTTTCTGCAGTGTGATTTTCTCATTTTCCACATTTTTCAAGTTTTTTCATATTTCTGGGTCCTACAGTGTGATTTTCTCTTTTTTCACCTTTTTCATGTTTTCTTGCCATATTTGGGGTCCCTCAGTGTGAGTTTTTACATTTCTAATTTTTCAGGGTTTCTCGACATATTATGGGTCCTACAGCGTGTATTTTTAATTTTCCACGTTTTTCAGTGTTTCTCAGCATATTCTGGGTCCTACAGTGTGATTTTCTCAATTTTGAAATTTTTCAAGTTTTTTCGCATATCTTGGTCCTACAGTGTGATTATTCTCATTTTCCAACTTTTTCAGGTTTTCTAGCCATATTCTGGGTCCTACAGTGTGAATTTTGAATTTTCCTCGTTTTTCAGGTTTTCTCGCCATATTCTGGGTCCTTCACTGTGAATTTTTAATTTTCCACTTCTTTCAAGTTTTTTGTAATATTATGGGTCCTACGGTGTGATTTTCTCATTTTCCACCTTTTTCAGGTTTTCTCGCCATATTCGGGGTCCTTCAATGTGAGTTTTTAATTTTCTACATTCTTCAGGGTTTCTCGCCATATTCTGGGTCCTACAGAGTGTATTTTTAATTTTCCACGTTTTTCAAGGTTTCTCTGCATATTCTGGCTCCTACAGTGTGATTTTCCCATTTCCTCGTTTTTCAGGTTTTCTTGCCATATTCCAGGTCCTTCAGTCTGAATTTTTAATTTTCCACGTTTTTCAGTATTTCTCGCCATATTCTGGGCAATACAGTGTGATTTTCTCATTTTCCACTTGTTTCATGGTTTCTTGCCATATTCTGTGTCTGACAGTGTGAATTTTTTATTTTCACATTTTTCAGTGTTTCTCGGCATATTCTGGGTCTTGCAGTGTGATTTTCTCCTTTTCCACGTTTTTCAAGTTTTTTTGTAATTCTGGGTCCTACAGTGTGATTTTCTCATTTTCCACCTTTTTCAGGTTAACTCTCCATATTCGGGGTCCTTCAATGTGAGTTTTTAATTTTCTAGTTTTTCAGGGTTTCTTGGCATATTCTGGGTTCTGCAGTGTGATTTTCTCCTTTTCCACGTTTTTCAAGTTTTTTCGCTATTCTGTGTCCTACAGTGTGATTATACTCATTTTCCACCTTTTTCAGGTTTTTTGCCATATTCGGTGTCTTTCAGTGTGAGTTTTTAATTTTCTACTTTTTACTGTGTTTCTTGCAATATTCTGGCTCCAAAAAGCATATTTTTATTTTTTCTCGTTTTTCAGGGTTTCTTGGCATATTCTGGGTCCTACAATGTGATTTTCTCATTTTCAACTTTTTAAAAGTTTTTTCGCATTTCTATGTCCTACAGATTGTTTTTCTCATTTTCCACAAGGTTTTCTCGCCATATTCCGGGTCCTTCAGTGTGAGTTTTTAATTTTCTACTTCTTTCAGGGTTTCTTGCCATATTCTGAATCCTACAGCGTGTATTTTTAATTTTCCACGTTTTCAGGGTTTCTGGCATATTCTTGCTCCTACTGTGCGATTTTCCAATTTTTGACTTTTTTCAAGTTTTTTTCCCCAATTCTCCATCCTACAGTGTGATTTTCTCATTTTCCACCTTTTTCAGGTTTTCTCAGCATATTCTGGGTCCTGCAGTGTGAATTTTTAATTTTCCACGTTTTTTCAAGGTTTTTTTCCATATTCTGGTCCTATAGTGTGAATTTTTATTTTTCAACATTTTTCAGTGTTTCTCATCATATTCTGGGTCCTACAGTGTGAATTTCTCATTTTCCACCTTTTTCAGGGTTTCTTGCCATATTCTAGGTTCTTCAGTGGGAGTTTTTAATTTTCCATGTTTTTAAGGTTTTTTTTTCGTCATATTCTCAGTCCCACAGTGTGATTTTTTCATTTTCAAACTTTTTCAGGTTTTCTCGGCATATTCTTGTTCCTACAGTGTGAATTTAATTTTCCACATTTTTCAGTGTTTCTCGCCATATTCTGGGTCCCACAGTGTAAATTTTTAATTTTCGTCGTTTTTAAGGTTTTTTTTTGGTAATATTCTTGGTCCGACAGTGTGAATATTTAATGTTTCACTTTTTTCAGCGTTTCTCGGCATATTCTGGGTCCTACAGTGTGATTTTCTCATTTTCCACATTTTTCAATTTTTTTCGTAATTCTGGGTCCTACAGTGTGATTTTCTCATTTTCCACCTTTTTCAGCCTTTCTAGCCATTTTTCGGGTCCTTCAGTGTGAGTTTTTAATTTTCTAATTTTTTCAGGGTTTCTCGCCGTATTCTGGGTCCTAAACGTTGTATTTTTAATTTTTCACGTTTTCAGGGTTTCTTGGCATATTCTGGGTCCTATAGTGTGATTTTCTCATTTTCGATATTTTCAAGTTTTTTCGTAATTCTGGGTCCTACAGTGTGATTTTCTCATTTTCCACCTTTTTCAGGTTTTCTCGCCATAATTGGGGTTCTTCAGTGTCAGTTTGTAATTTTCTACTTTTTTCAGGGTTTCTTGCCATATTTGGGGTCCTTCAGTGTGAGTTTTTAATTTTCTACTCTTTCAGGGTTTCTCGCCATAAACTGTGTCCTATAGTATGTATTTTTCATTTTCCACGTTTTTCAGGTTTTTTCTTCATATTCTGGGTCCTACATTGTGATTTTCTCATTTCCACATTTTCAGGTTTTCTTGCCATATTCCAGGTCCTTCAGTGTGGATTTTTAATTTTCCACGTTTTTCAGTATTTCTCCCCATATTATGGGTAATACAGTGTGAATTTTAATTATCCACTTTTTTTTCATGGTTTCTCGCCATATTCTGTGTCCGACAGTGTGAATTTTGAATTTTCACGTTTTTCAGTGTTTCTTGAAATATTCTGGGTCCTGCAGTGTGATTTTCTCATTTTCCACCTTTTTCAGGTTTTCTCCCCATATTTGGGGTCCTTCAGTGTCAGTTTGTATTTTTCTACTTTCTTCAGGGTTTCTCACCATATTCTGGATCCTACAGTGTGATTTTCTCATTTTCCACCTTTTTCAGATTTTCTCGCCATGTTTGGGCTCCTTCACTGTGAGATTTTAATTTTCTACTTTTTTATTACCTTTTTCTCGCCATATTCTGGGTCCGTTAGTGTGAATTTTTAATTTTCACGTTTTTCACATTTTCTAGGCCTATTCTGGGTCCTGAAATGTGATTTTCTCATTTTCCACCTTTTTCAGGGTTTCTCGCCATATTTGGGGTCCTACAGTGTGAGTTTGTAATTTTGAACTTTTTTCAGGGTTTCTCGCCATATTCTAGGTCCTAAAGCATGTATTTTTAATTTTCCACGTTTTCAGGGTTTCTGGGCAAAATCTGGGTCCTACAGTGTGATTATTCTCATTTTCCACCTTTTTCAGGTTTTCTCACCATATTCGGGGTCCTTCAGTGTGAATTTTTAATTTTCTACTTTTTTCAGGTTTTCTCGCCATATTCTGGGTCCTACAGCATGTTTTTTTAATTTTACACGTTTTCAGGGTTTCTGGGCATAATCTGGGTCCTACAGTGTGATTATTCTCATTTTCCACCTTTTTCAGGTTTTCAAACCATATTCGGGGTCTTTCAGTGTGAATTTTTAATTTTCTACTTTTTTCAGGTTTTCTCGCCATATTCTGTGTCCTTCAGTGTGAGTTTTTTTATCTTCCTCCTTTTTCAGGTTTTTCGCCATATTCTGGGTCCTTCCGTGTGATATTTTAATATTTTATCTTTTTCAGGTTTGTTCGTCATATTCTGGGTTATACTGTGTGATTTTCTCATTTCCATGTTTTTTCAGGGTCTCTTGCCGTATTCCAGGTCCTTCATTGTGAATTTTTTTCCCACGGTTTTCAGTATTACTCTCCATATCTGGGTAATGAAGTGTGAAATTTTAATTGTCCAGTCTTTTCATGGTTTCTCACCATATTCTGTGTCCAATAGTGTGAATTTTTAATTTTCAGGTTTTTCATGGTTGTTCGGCATATTCTGGTTTCTGCAGTGTGATTTTCTCATTTTCCACGTTTTTCAAGTTTTTCGTATTTTGGGTCCTACAAGTGTGATTTTCTCATTTTCAATGTTTTTCATGTTTTTGTAATTCTGGGTAATACAGTGTGATTATTCTCATTTTCTACCTTTTTCATGTTTTCGCGCCATATTCGGGATCCTTCAGTGTGAGTTTTTAATTTTCTACTTTGTTGAGGGTTTCTTACCATATTCTCAGTGCTACAGAGGGTATTTTTAATTTTCCACGTTTCTCAGGGTTTCTCCCCATATTCTGGGTCCTAAAATGTGATTTTCTCATTTATGACGTTTTTCAAGTATTTTCGGAATTCTGGTTCCTACACTGTGATTATTCTCATTTTCCACATTTTTCAGGTTTTCTTGCCATATTTGGGTTCCTTCAGTGTGAGTTTTTAATTTTCTACTTTTATGAGGGTTTCTTGCCATATTCTGGGTACTACAGAGTGTATTATTAATTTTCCACCTTTCTCAGGGTTTCTTGCCATATTCTGGGTCCTACAGTGTCTGTCTGTCTCTCTGTGTGTCTGATCCCCTGGAACTGTAGATGGCCCAGCATATAGTTGCTGGTAGTTGATCCCAGGTTCTCTGGAAGAGGAGACAATGCTGTTAATTGTTGAGCCCTTTCAGTGGCTCCACCTATCTTTAAATTTTTAGAAGTATATGTTAGGCTGTGTTTATGTACATATTATGAAGACCATAAGAGGGATTTAGATTCTCCAGAATCTGACACCCTCTTCTGGAGTGTCTGAAGACAACTACAGTGTACTTATATCTAATAAATAAATAAATAAATAAATAAATAATAAATAAATAAACATTATTTTAAAAGGATAAGAAAGAAAGAAAGACCAGGCAGGCCTGCCCTCCTTATCTCTGTCTGTCTGTCTGTCTGTCTGATCCCCTGGAACTGGAGATGGGCCACCATACAGTTGCTGGTAGTTGATACCATGTTCTCTGGAAGAAGAGACAATGCTGTTAATTGTTGAGCCCTTTCAGTGGCCCCACCCATCTTTAAATTTTTAGAAGTGTATGTGAATCTGTGTTTATGTCCATCATATGCAGACCATAAGAGGGATTTATATTCTCCAGAATCTGACACCCTCTTCTGGAGTGTCTGAAGACAGCTACAGTGTACTTATATCTAATAAATACATAAATAAATAAATAAACATTTTTTAAAAGGATAAGAAAGAAAGAAAAATCAGGCAGGCCTGCAATACTTATCTCTGTCTGTCTGTCTGTCTGTCTTATCCCCTGGAACTTGAGATGGGCCACCATATAGTTGCTGGTAGTTGATCCCACGTTCTCTGGAAGAAGAGACAATGCTGTTAATTGTTGAGCCCTTTCAGTGGGCCCACCCATCTTTTAATTTTTAGAAGTATATGTGAGGCTGTGTTTATGTACATCATATGCAGACCATAAGAGGGATTTAGATTCTCCAGAATCTGACACCCTCTTCTGGAGTGTCTGAAGACAGCTACAGTGTACTTATATCTAAGAAATGCATAAATAAATAAATAAATAAATAAATAAATAAATAAATATTTTTTAAAAAGGATAAGAATGAAAGAAAGACCAGGCAGGCCTGCCATCCTTAGCACTGTCTGTATGTCTGTTTGTCTGATCCCCTGGAACTGGAGATGGGCCACCATATAGTTGCTGGTAGTTGATTCCAGGTACCCTGGAAGAGGAGACAATGCTGTTAATTGTTGAGCTTTTAGAGTGGCCCCACCCTTCTTTAAATTTTTAGAAGTATATGTGAGGCTGTGTTTATGTTCATCATATGCAGACCATAAGAGGGATTTAGATTCTCCAGAATCTGACATCCTCTTCTGGAGTGTCTGAACAGCTACAGTGTATTTATATCTAATAAACAAATAGATAAATAAATAAATAAATAAATAAATAAATAAATAAATAAACATTTTTTTAAAAAGGATAAGAAAGAAAGAAAGACCAGGCAGGCGTGCCATCCATATCTCTGTCTGTCTGTCTGTCTGTCTATCTGATCCCCAGGAACTGGAGATGGGCCACCATATAGTTGCTGGTAGTTGATCCAAGGTTCTCTGAAAGAGGAGAAAATGCTCTTAATTGTTGAGCCCTTTCAGTGGCCCCACACTTCTTTAAATATTTAGAAGTATATGTGAGGCCTGTTTATGAACATCATATTCAGATTATAAGAGGATTTAGATTCTCCAGAATCTGACACCCTCTACTGGAGTGTCTGAAGACAGCTACAGTGTACTTATATATAATAAATAAATAAATAAATAAATAAATAAATAAATAAATAAACATTTTTAAAAAGGATAAGAAAGAAAGTAAGACCAGGCAGGCCTGCCATCCTTATCTCTGTCTGTCTGTCTGTCTGTATATCTGATCTCCGGGAACTGGAGATGGGCCACCATATAGTTGCTGGTAGTTGATCCCAGGTTCTCTGGAAGAGGAGACAATGCTGTTAATTGTTGAACTCTATCAGTGGCCCTACCCATCTTTAAATTTTTAGAAGTGTATGTGAGGCTGTGTTTATGTACATCATATGCCGACCAGAAGAGGGATTTAGATTCATCAGAATCTGACACCTTCTTCTGGAGTGTCTGAAGACAACTACAGTGTACTTATATCTAATAAATACATAAATAAATAAGTAAATAAAGAAATAAACATTATTTAAACCAGATAAGAAAGAAAGAAAGACCAGGCAGGCCTGCCATCCTTATCTCTGTCTGTCTGTCTGTCTGTCTGTCGTTCTGATCCCCTGGAACTGGAGATGGGCCACCATATAGGTGCTGGTAGTTGATCCCAGATTCTCTGGAAGAGGACACAATGCTGTTAATTGTTGAGCGCTTTCAGTGGCCTCACCCATCGTAAATTATTATTAGTATATGTGAGGCTGTGTTTATGTACATCATATGCAGACCATAAGAGGGATTTAGATTCTCCAGAATCTGACACCCTCTTCTGGAGTGTCTGAAGACAGCTACAGTGTACTTATATCTAATAAATAAATAAATAAATAAATAAATAAATAAATAAACATTTTTTAAAAGGATAAGAAAGAAAGAAGGACCAGGCAGGCCTGCCCTCCTTATCTCTGTCTGTCTGTCTGTCTGTCTGTCTGTCTGATCCCCTGGAACTGGAGATGGGCCACCATATAGTTGGTGCTAGTTGATCCCAGGTTCTGGTAGAGGAGACAATGCTGTTAATTGTTGAGCCGTTTCAGTGGCCCCACACATCTTTAAATTTTTAGAAGTATATGTGAGGCTGTGTTTATGTACATCATATGCAGACAATAAGAGGGATTTATATTTCCAGAATATGACACCCTCTTCTTAAGTGTCTGAAGACAGCTACAGTGTACTTATATCTAATAAATACATAAATAAACAAATAAACATTTTTTAAAAAGGATAATAAAGAAAGAGAGACCAGGCAGGCCTGCCATCCTTGTCTGTATGTCTGTCTGTCTGATCCCCTGGAACTGGAGATGGGCCACCATATAATTGCTGGTAGTTGATCCCAGGTTCTCTGGAAGAGGAGTCAGTTCTGTTAATTGTTGAGCCCTTTCAGTGGCCCCACCCAACTTTAAATTTTTAGAAGTATATGTGAGGCTGTGTTCATGAACATCATATGCAGACCATAAGAGGGATATAGATTCTCCAGAATCTGACACCATTTTCGGGAGTGTTTGAAGACAGCTACAGTGTACTTATATCTAATAAATACATACTTAAATTAATAAACATTTTTTAAAAAGGATAAGAAAGAATGAAAGACCAGGTAGGCCTGCCATCCTTAACTCTATCTGTCTGTATGTCTGTCTGTCTGTCTGATCCCCTGGAACTGGAGATGGGCCACCATATATTTGCTGGTAGTTGATCCCAGGTTCTCTATAAGAGGAGACAATGCTGTTAATTGTTGATCCCTTTCATTGGCCCCACACATGTTTAAATTTTTAGAAGTAAATGTGAGGCTGTGTTTATGTACATCATATGCAGACCATAAGAGGGATATAGATTCTCCAGAATCTGACACCCTCTTCTGGAGTGTCTGAAGACAGCTACAGTGTACTTATATCTAATAAATAAATAAATAAATAAATAAATAAATAAATAAATTAACATTTTTTAAAAGGGATAAGAAAGAAAGAAAAACCAGGCAGGCCTGCCATCCTTGTCTGTCTTTCTCTCTGTCTGTCTGTCTTGCCTAGCCCCTTGAGTAGCCTATCCTAGTCCCTTGCCTTGACTAGCCCAGCCCCTTGCCTAGCCTAGCCTAGCCCAGCCCTGCCTTGCCTAGCCCTGCCTATCCCTGTCTTTAACCAGGCTGGCCTTGAACTCAGAAACTGACTGCCTCTGCCTCCATAGTGCTCTCATTAAGAGCTCGAGCCACCACTGACTGTTGGGTTTTCTAAGTCTTACATAGGTATGGTCTGTTTCTCAGCTGTGAAACCCTAATTAACACATGTAGTCTGTCCTAGGTCAGCCATAGCTACAGACTGAGGCCTTTTCTAAAACAAAACAAAAGAAAACAAAAAATAGAAATAATAAAATAAATAAATTAAGCAACCACATGATATCTTTTCTTTCTTTCAGTGATACTCAGAGCTTGAAGCAGTTCACCCATGAGACCTCAGCTCCGGACATTGAGGCTCTTTCCCTAACAAGTATTATGGCTGAACCTGAGGGGTTCTACTGCTGATTTGTGTCCCCCACTTTAAAAAAATAGTTGTTTTCAAAGGCTGCAGGTTCTTAGCCCTGTTCCTTGTTACAGTTGAGTCACAGCCCTGAAAGTTCAGTGGTAGTTAAAGGCACTGAGAAGGGCTTCCTATAGACATCAAAGACCAAGTCTTTGTTTTTAAAAAGTTAATCTGGATTCCCCTACCCCCTGGCATCCTTAGAATTCCTAGAAAGGAAGGCAGGGACCTGGGCAGAAGGGTGCAAGGCTACTGGTGTTTGTAAGTGGTAACAGAAAGCTTTCTCTTGTTGGTACCCTACCCCAAGTTACACTGTCACTTCTTTTTCCTAGTTGTTGTTTTGTCGGTTTGTATTCTCAACATAGACCCTTTTCCTTCCTAACCTTGGCTGTCCTGAACCTTACTGTCCTTGAACTCAGTGATTTGTCTGTCTTGCTGGGATGAAACTGTGAGCTACCATCCAGAAGGAAGCACCCTGCTGAGGTTAGATTGGGGTCTCTTCCATTTTCCTCTATGAACATGCATATGGCAGGCCTGTTCTTTCTTTTTTACTTTTCCTTTTCTTTTTAAAGATTTATTTATTTATTATATTTAAGTATGCTGTAGCTATCTTCAGACAGTCCAGAAGAGGGTGTCAGATTCTGAAGAATCTAAATCATTCTTATTGTCTGCATATGATGTATATAAACACAGCCTCACATATACTCAAAAAAAAAAAAAAAAGAAAGATGTGGCTACAGAGAGGGCTCAACAATTAAGAGCATTGTCTCCTCTTCCAGAGAACCTGGGCTCAATTACCAGTATTATATATGGTGGCCCATCTCCAGTTCCAGAGGATCTAATACTCTGTTCTGGAGTCTGTTGGCACAGCATACACATGCAAAACATTCATACACAATCATTGAGAGAGGAGAGAGAGGGGTTGATAGAGAGGGGAGGTAATCATACCTCCTGACGAGTTTGAAGACCTGAGCTTCATCACTCACACAAATAAATAAATGCAAAATATTTTTTTATAAATAAACTCTGCCATTGCCCTTTAAAAATTCCTAGAAAACAAGTTTTATAAGCAACAGTTATATTTACTATATCTAAAGGACAGTCATGGGCATATTCAATAAATAGAAAAAGGCCTGTTAGTCTTAGAAATGGAAAAGACAAACCAAGGAAGGTTTGCAATTACATAATGAGGCAGCTCAGCCCAGCTCTAAGGTTGGAAATAAGACTCGAGAATAGGATACACCTGAAGACAGCCAGCCATTGTTTTTTGTTTTGGAGGCTGAAAGGATACACCTGAAGACAGCCAATGCTGTGTGATGGTGATCTGGTATTTTTTTTTTAATTTTTAAAAACTTTAACACTTTTTATAAAAATTTTATAAAAACTTTTTATTCTCTCTCTCTCTCTTTCTCTCTCTCTCTTTCTTTCTCTCTCTCTCTCTCTCTCTCTCTTTCTTTCTCTCTCTCTCTCTTTCTCTCTCTCTCTCTCTCTCTCTCTCTCTTTCTTTCTTTCTTACCCTAGCCCCTACCCTAGCCCTGTCTTTCACCAGGGTGGCCTCGAACTCAGAAACTGACTGCCTCTGCCTACAGAGTGCTCTCATTAAGAGCTTGAGCCACCACTGAATGTTCGGTTTTCTAAGCCTTACCTTGCTCTTGGTGTCTGTTCTCAGCTGTGAAACCCTAATTAACACAAGTAGGCAGTCCTGGGTCAGCCAGAGCTACAGACTGAGGACTTTTCTAAAAACAAATAAAACAACACAAAACAACAAATAGAAATAATAAAATACATAAATTAAACAACCACAGCATAGCTTATGTCTATCTAGGTGGTACTCAGAAATTCCAGCAGTTGGCCTGTGACACCTCAGCTCACTATAAGTGAGGCTGTGTTTATGTACATCATATGCAGACCATAAGAGGGATTTAGATTCTCCAGAATCTGACACCCTCTTCTGGAGTGTCTGAACAGCTACAGTGTACTTATATCTAATAAATACATAAATAAATAAATAAATAAATAAATAAATAAATAAATAAATAAATAAACATTTTTTTTAAAAAAAGGATAAGAAAGAAAGAAAGACCAGTCAGGCCTGCCATCCTTATCACTGTCTGTATGTCTGTCTGTCTGATCCCCTGGAACTGGAGATGGGCCACCATATAGTTGCTGGTAGTTGATCCCAGGTACTCTGGAAGAGGAGACAATGCTGTTAATTGTTGAGCTTTTAGAGTGGCCCCACCCTTCTTTAAATTTTTAGAAGTATATGTGAGGCTGTGTTTATGTACATCATCTGCAGACCATAAGAGGGATTTAGATTCTTCAGAATCTGACACCCTCTTCTGGAGTGTCTGAACAGCTACAGTGTACTTATATCTAATAAATACATACAAAAATAAATAAATAAATAAATAAATAAATAAATAAATAAATAAATAAACATTTTGTAAAAAGGATAAGACAGAAAGAAAGACCAGGCAGGCCTGCCATCCTTATCCTTATCCTTGTCTGTCTGTCTGTCTGTCTGATCCCCTGGGAGTGGAGATGGGCCACCATATAGTTTCAGGTAGTTGATCCCAGGTTCTCTGGAAGAGGAGACAATGCTGTTAATTGCTGAGCCCTTTCAGTGGCCCCCCCACCTTTAAATTTTTAGAAGTAAATGTGAGGCTGTGTTTATGTACATCATATGCAGACCATAAGAGGGATTTAGATTCTCCAGAATCTGACACCCTCTTCTGGAGTGTCTGAAGACAACTACATTGTACTTATATCTAATAAATACATAAATAAATAAATAAATAAATAAACATTATTTTAAAAGGATAAGAAAGAAAGAAAGACCAGGCAGGCCTGCCCTCCTTATCTCTGTCTGTCTGTCTGTCTGTCTGATCACCTGGAACTGGAGATGGGCCACCCTATAGTTGCTGGTAGTTGATCCCACGTTCTTTGGAAGAAGAGAGAATGCTGTTAATTGTTGAGCCCTTTCAGTGGGCCAACCCATCTTTTAATTTTTAGAAGTATATGTGAGGCTGTGTTTATGTACATCACATGCAGACCATAAGAGGGATTTAGATTCTCCAGAAGATGACACCCTCTTCAGGAGTGTCTGAACAGCTACAGTGTACTTTTATCTAATAAATACATAAATAAATAAATAAATAAATAAATAAATAAATAAACATTTTTAAAAATGTATAAGAAATAAAGACCAGGCAGGCCTGCCATCCTTATCTCTGTCTCTCTGTCTGTCTGTCTGTCTGATCCACTGGAACTGGAGATGGGCCACCATAAGGTGCTGGTAGTTTATCCCAGGTTCTCTGAAAGAGGAGACTATGCTGTTAATTGTTGAGCCCTCTCAGTGGCCCCACCCATCTTTAAATTTTTAGAAGTATATGTGAGGCTGTGTTTATGTACATCATATGCAGACCATAAGAGGGATTTAGATCCTTCAGAATCTGACACCCTCTTCTGGAGTGTCTGAAGACAGCTACAGTGTACTTATATCTAATAAATACGTAAATAAATATATAAATAAACATTTTTTTAAAAAGGATAAGAAAGAAATAAAGACCAGGCAGGCCTGCCATCCTTATCACTGTCTCTATGTCTGTCTGTCTGATCCCCTGGAACTGGAGATGGGCCACCATATAGTTGCTGGTAGTTGATCCCAGGTACTCTGTAAGAGGAGACAATGCTATTAATTGTTGAGGTTTTAGAGTGGCCCCACCCTTCTTTAAATTTTTAGAAGTATATGTGAGGCTGTGTTTATGTACATCATATGCAGACCATAAGAGGGATTTAGATTCTCCAGAATCTGACACCCTCTTCTGGAGTGTCTGAACAGCTAGAGTGTACTTATTTCTACTAAATACATAAATAAATAAATAAATAAATAAATAAATAAATAAATAAATAAACATTTTTTAAAAAGGATAAGACAGAAAGAAAGACCTGGCACGCCTGCCATCCATATCTCTGTCTGTCTGTCTGTCTGTCTGTCTATCTGATCTCTGGGAACTGGAGATGGGCCACGAATAGTTGCTGGTAGTTGATCCCAGGTTCTCTGGAAGAGGAGTCAGTGCTGTTAATTGTTGAGCCCTTTCAGTGGCCCCACCCATCTTTAAATTTTTAGAAGTATATGTGAGGCTGTGTTTATGTACATCATATGCAGACCATAAGAGGGATTTAGTTTCTCCAGAATCTGACACCCTCTTCTGGAGTGTCTGAACAGCTACAATGTACTTTTATCTAATAAATAAATAAATAAATAAATGAATAAATAAATAAATAAATAAATAAATAAATAAACAAACATTTTTTTAAAAAAAGGATAAGAAAAAAAGAAAGACCAGGCAGGCCTGCCATCCTTATCACTGTCTGTCTGTCTGTCTGTCTGATCCCCTGGAACTGGAGATGGACCACCATATAGTTGCTGGTAGTTGATCCCAGGTTCTCTATAGACGAGACAATGCTGTTAATTGTTGAGCCCTTTCAGTGTCCCCACAGATCTTTTAATTTTTAGAAGTATATGTTAGGCTGTGTTTATGTACATCATATGGAGACCATAAGAGGGAGTTAGATTCTCCAGAATCTGACACCCTCTACTGGAGTGTCTGAACAGCTACAGTGTACTTATATCTAATAATTACATAAATAAATAAATAAATAAATAAATAAATAAATAAATAAATAAATATTTTTTAAAAAGGATAAGAAAGAAAGAAAGAAAGACCAGGCAGGCCTGCCATCCTTATCTCTGTCTGTCTGTCTGTCTGATCCCCTGGAACTGGAGATGGGCCACTTTGTAGGTGCTGGAGGTTGATCCCAGGTTCTCTGGAAGAGGAGACAATGCTGTTCATTGTTGAGTCCTTTCAGTGGCCTTTTAATTTTTTAAGTATATGTGAGGCTGTGTTTATGTACATCATATTCAGACCATAAGAGGGATTTAGATTCTCTAGAATCTGACACCCTCTTCTGGAGTGTCTGAAGATGGCTACAGTGTAGTTATATCTAATAAATAAATAAATAAATAAATAAATAAATAAACATTTTTTAAAAAGTATAAGAAATAAAGAAAAACCAGGCAGGCCTGACATCTTTATCTCTGTCTCTCTGTCTGTCTGTCTGTCTGTCTGTTCCACTGGAACTGGAGATGGGCCACCATAAGGTGCTGGTAGTTTATCCCAGGTTCTCTGAGAGAGGAGACAATGCTGTTAATTGTTGAGCCCTCTCAGTGGCCCCACACATCTTTAAATTTTTAGAAGTATATATGAGGCTGTGATTATGTACATCATATGCAGACCATAAGAGGGATTTAGATTCTCCAGAATCTGACACCCTCTTCTGGAGTGTCTGAAGACAGCTACAGTGTACTTATATCTAATAAACACATAAATAAATATATAAATAAACATTTTTTTAAAGGATAAGAAAGAAAGAAAGACCAGGCAGGCCTGCCATCCATATCTCTGTCTGTCTGTCTGTCTGTCTATCTGATCCCTGGGAACTGGAGATGGGCCACGAATAGTTGCTGGTAGTTGATCCCAGGTTCTCTGGAAGAGGAGACAATGCTGTTAATTGTTGAGCCCTTTCAGTGGCGCCACCCATCTTTAAATATTTAGAAGTATGTGTGAGGCTGTGTTTATGTACAACATATGCAGACCATAAGAGGCATTTAGATTCTCCAGAATCTGACACCCTCTTCTGGAGTGTCTGAAGACAGCTACAGTGTACTTATATCTAATAAATAAATAGATAAATAAATAAATAAATAAATAAACATTTTTTAAAAAGGATAAGAAAGAAACAAAGACCAGGCAGGCCTACCATCCATATCTCTGTCTGTCTGTCTGTCTGTCTGATCCCCTGGAACTGGAGATGTGCCACCATATAGTAGCTGGTAGTTGATCCAAGGTTCTCTGGAAGAGGAGACAATGCTGTTAATTGTTGAGCCCTTTCAGTGGCCCCACACTTCTTTAAATATTTAAAAGTATATGTGAGGCTGTGTTTATGTACATCATATTCAGATTATAAGAGGATTTAGATTCTCCAGAATCTGACACCCTATACTGGAGTGTCTGAAGACACCTACAGTGTACTTATATATAATAAATACATAAATAAATAAATAAATAAATAAATAAATAAATAAATAAACATTTTTGAAAAAGGAAAAGAAAGAAAGTAAGACCAGGCAGGCCTGCCATCCTTATCTCTGTCTGTCTGTCTGTCTGTCTGATCCCCTGGAACTGGAGATGTGCCACCATATAGTAGCTGGTAGTTGATCCAAGGTTCTCTGGAAGAGGAGACAATGCTGTTAATTGTTGAGCCCTTTCAGTGGCCCCACACTTTTTAAATATTTAGAAGTATATGTGAGGCTGTGTTTATGTACATCATATTCAGATTATAAGAGGATTTAGATTCTCCAGAGTCTGACACCCTCTTCTGGAGTGTCTGAAGACAGCTACAGTGTACTTATATCGAATAAATACATAAATAAATATATAAATAAACATTTTTTTAAAAAGGATAAGAAAGAAAGAAAGACCAGGCAGGCCTGCCATCCTTATCACTGTCTGTATGTCTGTCTGTCTGATCCCCTGGAACTGGAGATGGGCCACCATATAGTTGCTGGTTGTTGATCCCAGGTACTCTGGAAGAGGAGACAATGCTGTTAATTGTTGAGCTTTTAGAGTAGCCCCACACTTCTTTAAATTTTTAGAAGTATATGTGAGGCTGTGTTTATGTACATCATATGCAGACCATAAGAGGGATTTAGATTCTCCAGAATCTGACACCCTCTTCTGGAGTGTCTGAACAGCTGCAGTGTATTTATATCTACTAAATACATAAATAAATAAAGAAATAAATAAATAAATAATTAAACATTTTTTAAAAAGGATAAGACAGAAAGAAAGACCAGGCAGGCCTGCCATCCATATCTCTGTCTGTCTGTCTGTCTGTCTATCTGATCCCCGGGAACTGGAGATGGGCCACCATATAGTTGCTGGTAGTTGATCCAAGGTTCTCTGGAAGAGGAGACAATGCTGTTAATTGTAGAGCCCTTTCAGTGGCCCCACACTTCTTTAAATATTTAGAAGTATATGTGAGGCTGTGTTTATGTATATCATATTCAGATTATAAGAGGATTTAGATTCTCCAGAATCTGACACCCTATACTGGAGTGTCTGAAGACAACTACAGTGTACTTATATATAATAAATACATAAATAAAAAAATAAATAAATAAATAAATAAATAAATAAACATTTTTTAAAAAGGATAAGAAAGAAAGTAAGAACAGGCAGGCCTGCCATCCTTATCTCTGTCTGTCTGTCTGTCTGTCTGTCTGATCCCCTGGAACTGGAGATGGGCTACCATAAAGTTGCTGGTAGTTGATCCCAGGGTTCTGGAAGAGGAGACAATGCTGTTAATTGTTGAGCCATATCAGTGGCCCTGCCCATCTTTAAATATTTAGAAGTATATGTGAGGCTGTGTTTATGTACATCATATGCAGACCATAAGAGAGATTTAGATTCTCCAGAATCTGACACCCTCTTCTGGAGTGTCTGAAGACAGCTACAGTGTACTTAATTCTAATAAATAAATAAATAAATAAATAAACATTTTTTAAAAAGGATAAGAAAGAAAATAAGACCAGGCAGGCCTGCCATCCTTATCTCTGTCTGTCTGTCTGTCTGTCTGCCTGATCCCCTGGAACTGGAGATGGGCCACCATATAGTTGCTGGTAGTTGATCCCAGGTTCTCTGGAAGAGGAGACAATGCTGTTAATTGTTGAGCCCTTTCAGTGGCTCCACCCATTTTTAATTTTTAGAAGTATATGTGATGCTATGTTTATGTACATCATATTCAGACCATAAGAGGGATTTAGATTCTCTATAATCTGTCACCCTCTTCTGGAGTGTCTGAAGACGGCTACAGTGTACTTATATCTAATAAATACATATATGAATAAATAAATAAATAAACAATTTTTAAAACGAATAAGAAATAAAGAAAGACCAGGCAGGCCTGCCATCCTTATCTCTGTCTCTCTGTCTGTCTGTCGGTCTGATCCACTGGAACTGGAGATGGGCCACCATAAGGTGCTGGTAGTTTATCACAGGTTCTCTGAAAAAGGAGACAATGCTGTTAATTGTTGAGCCTTCCCAGTGGCCCCACACAACTTTAAATTTTTAGAAGTATATGTGAGGCTGTGTTTATGTACATCATATGCAGACCATAAGAGGGATTTAGATTCTCCAGAATCTGACACCCTCTTCTGGAGTGTCTGAAGACAGCTACAGTGTACTTATATCTAATAAATCCATAAATAAATATATAAATAAACATTTTTTTAAAAAGGATAAGAAAGAAAGAAAGACCAGGCAGGCCTGCCATCCTTATCACTGTCTGTATGTCTGTCTGTATGATCCCCTGGAACTGGAGATGGGCCACCATATAGTTGCTGGTAGTTGATCCCAGGTACTCTGGAAGAGGAGACAATGCTGTTAATTGTTGAGCTTTTAGAGTGGCCCCACCCTTCTTTAAATTTTTAGAAGTATATGTGAGGCTGTGTTTATGTACATCATATGCAGACCATAAGAGGGATTTAGATTCTCCAGAATCTGACACCCTCTTCTGCAGTGTGTGAACAGCTACAGTGTACTTATATCTAATAAATAATTAAATAAATAAATAAACAAACATTTTTTTAAAAAAAGGATAAGAAAGAAAGAAAGACCAGGCAGGCCTGCCACCCTTATCACTGTCTGTCTGTCTGTCTGTCTGATCCCCTGGAACTTGTGATGGACCACCATAGAGTTGCTGGTAGTTGATCCCAGGTTCTCTATAAGAGGAGACAATGCTGTTAATTTTTGAGCCCTTTCAGTGGCCCCACACATCTTTTAATTTTTAGAAGTATATGTTAGGCTGTGTTTATGTACATCATATGCAGACCATAACAGGGATTTAGATTCTCCAGAATCTGACACCCTCTTCTGGAGTGTCTGAAGACAGCTACAGTGTACTTATATCTAATAAATACATAAATAAATATATAAATAAACATTTTTTAAAAAGGATAAGAAAGAAAGAAAGACCAGGCAGGCCTGCCATCCTTAGCACTGTCTGTATGTCTGTCTGTCTGATCCCCTGGAACTGGAGATGGGCCACCATATAGTTGCTGGTAGTTGATCCCAGGTACTCTGGAAGAGGAGACAATGCTGTTAATTGTTGAGCTTTTAGAGTGGCCCCACCCTTCTTTAAATTTTTAGAAGTATATGTGAGGCTGTGTTTATGTACATCATATGCAGACCATAAGAGGGATTTAGATTCTCCAGAATCTGACAACCTCTTCTGGAGTGTGTGAACAGCTACAGTGTACTTATATCTAATAAATAAATAAATAAATAAATAAATAAATAAATAAATAAGTAAATAAATAAATAAATAAACATTTTTTAAAAAGGATATGACAGAAAGAAAGACCAGGCAGGCCTGCCATCCATATCTCTGTCTGTCTGTCTGTCTGTCAATCTGATCCCTGGGAACTGGAGATGGGCCACGAATAATTGCTGGTAGTTGATCCCAGGTTCTCTGGAAGAGGAGACAATGCTGTTAATTGTTGAGCCCTTTCAGTGGCGCCACCCATCTTTAAATATTTAGTAGTAAATGTGAGGCTGTGTTTATGTACATCATATGCAGACCATAAGAGGGATTTAGATTCTCCAGAATCTGACACCCTCTTCTGGAGTGTCTGAAGACAGCTACAGTGTACTTATATCAAATAAATAAATAGATAAATAAATAAATAAATAAATAAATAAATAAACATTTTTAAAAAGGATAAGAAAGAAAGAAAGACCAGGTAGGCCTGCCATCCATATCTCTGTCTGTCTGTCTGTCTGTCTGTGTATCTGATTCCCGGGTACTGGAGATGGGCCACCATATAGTTGCTTGTAGTTGATCCAAGGTTCTCTGGAAGAGGAGACAATGCTGTTAATTGTTGAGCCCTTTCAGTGGCCCCACACTTCTTTAAATATTTAGAAGTATATGTGAGGCTGTGTTTATGTACATCATATTCAGATTATAAGAGGATTTAGATTCTCCAGAATCTGACACCCTATACTGGAGTGTCTGAAGACAGCTACAGTGTACTTATAATAAATAAATAAATAAATAAATAAATAAATAAATAAATAAATAAACATTTTTGGAAAAGGATAAGAAAGAATGTAAGACCAGGCAGGCCTGCTATCCTTATCTCTGTCTGTCTGTCTGTCTGTCTGATCCCCTGGAACTGGAGATGGGCCACCATATAGTTGCTGGTAGTTGATCCAAGGTTCTCTGAAAGAGGAGACAATGCTGTTAATTGTTGAGCCCTCTCAGTGACCCCACACTCTTTAAATTTTTAGAAGTATATGTGAGGCTGTGTTTATGTACATCATATGCAGACCATAAGAGGGATTTAGATTCCAGAATTTGACACCCTCTTCTGGAGTGTCTGAAGACAGCTACAGTGTACTAATATCTAATAAATCCATAAATAAATATATAAATAAACATTTTTTTAAAAAGGATAAGAAAGAAAGAAAGACCAGGCAGGCCTGCCATCCTTATTACTGTCTGTATGTCTGTCTGTATGATCCCCTGGAACTGGAGATGGGCCACCATATAGTTGCTGGTAGTTGATCCCAGGTACTCTGGAAGAGGAGACAATGCTGTTAATTGTTGAGCTTTTAGAGTGGCCCCACCCTTCTTTAAATTTTTAGAAGTATATGTGAGGCTGTGTTTATGTAAATCATATGCAGACCATAAGAGGGATTTAGATTCTCCAGAATCTGAAACCCTCTTCTGGAGTGTGTGAACAGCTACAGTGTACTTATATCTAATAAATAAATAAATAAATAAATAAATAAACCAACATTTTTTTAAAAAAAGGATAAGAAAGAAAGAAAGACCAGGCAGGACTGCCATCTTTATCACTGTCTGTCTGTCTGTCTGTCTGATCCCCTGGAACTGGAGATGGGCCACAATATAGTTGCTGGTAGTTGATCCCAGGTCCTCTGGAAGAGGAGACAATGCTGTTAATTGTTGAGCCCTTTTAGTGGCCCCACCCATCTTTAAATTTTTAGAAGTATATGTGAGGCTGTGTTTATGTACATCATATGCAGACCATAAGAGGGATATAGATTCCCCAGAATCTGACACCATCTCCTGGAGAGTCTGAAGACAGCTAGAGTGTACTTATATCTAATAAGTACATAAATAAATAAATAAATAAATAAATAAATAAATAAACATTTTTTAAAAGGATAAGAAAGAAAGAAAAATCAGGCAGGCCTGCCATCCTTATCACTGTCTGTCTGTCTGTCTGTCTGATCCCCTGCAACTTGAGATGGGCCACCATATAGTTGCTGTTAGTTGATCCCTCGTTCTCTGGAAGATGAGACAATGGTGTTAATTGTTGAGCCCTTTCAGTGGGCCCACCCAACTTTAAATTTTTAGAAGTATATGTGAGGCTGTGTTTATGTACATCATATGCAGACCATAAGAGGGATTTAGATTCTCCAGAATATGACACCCTCTTCTAGAGTGTCTGAAGACAACTACAGTGTACTTATATCTAATAAATACATAAATAAATAAATAAACATTTTTTAAAAAGAATAAGAAAGAAAGAAAAACCAGGCAGGCCTGCCATCCTTGTCTGTCTGTCTGTCTGTCTGTCTATCTGTCAGATACCCTGGAACTGGAGATGGGCCACCATATAGTTGCTGGTAGTTGATCCCAGGTTCTCTGGAAGAGGAGACAATGCTGTTAGTTGTTGAGCCCTTTCAGTGGCCCCACCCATCTTTAAATTTTTAGAAGTATATGTGAGGCTGTGTTCATTTACATCATATGTAGACCATAAGAGGTATATTGATTCTCCAGAATCTGCACCGTCTTCTGGAGAGTCTGACGACAGCTACAGTGTACTTATATCTTAAATACATAAATAAATAAATAAATGAATAAATGAATAAATAAATAAATAAATAAACATTTTTTTAAAAGGATAAGAAAGAAAGAAAAATCAGGCAGGCCTGCCATCCTTATCTCTGTCTGTCTGTCTGTCTGTCTTATCCCCTGGAACTTGAGATGGGCCACCATATAGTTGTTGGTAGTTGATCCCACGTTCTCTGGAAGAAGAGACAATGCTGTTAATTGTTGAGCCCTTTCAGTGGGCCCATCCATCTTTAAATTTTTAGAAGTATATGTGAGGCTGTGTTTATGTACATCATATGCAGACCATAAGAGGGATTTAGATTCTCCAGAAGATGACACCCTCTTCTAGAGTGTCTGAAGACAGCTACAGTGTACTTATATCTAATAAATACATAAATAAATAAATAAATAAATAAACATTTTTTTAAAAGGATAAGAAAGAAAGAAAGACCAGGCAGGGCTGCCCTCCTTATCTTTGTCTGTCTGTCTGTCTCTCTGTTTGTCTGTCTGTCTGATCTCCTGGAACTGGAGATGGGCCACCATTTTGTTGCTGATAGTTGATCCCAGGTCTTCTGAAGAGGAGACAATGCTGTTAATTGTTCAGCCCTTTCAGTGGCACCACCCATCTTTAAATTTCTAGAAGTAAATGTGATGCTGTGTTTATGTACATCATATTCAGACCCTTAAAGAGGGATTTATATTCTCCAGAATCTGACACCATCTTTTGGAGTGTCTATGACGGATACAGTGTACTTATATCTAATAAATACATAAATAAAGAAATAAACATTTTTTTAAAAAGATAAGAAAGAAAGAAAGTCCAGGCAGGCCTGCCATCCTTATCTCTGTCTGTCTGTCTGTCTGTCTGATCCTCTGACCTGGAGATGGGCCACCATAGAGTTGCTTGTAGTTGATCCCAGGTTCTCTGGAAGAGGAGACAATGCTGTTAATTGTTGAGCCCTTTCAGTGGCCCCACCCATCTTTAAATTTTTAGAAGTATATGCGAGGCTGTGTTTATGTACCGAATATGCAGACCATAAGAGGGATTTAGATTCTCCAGAATCTGACACCCTCTTCTGGAGTGTCTGAAGACAGCTACAGTGTACTTATATCTAATAAATTCATAAATAAACAAATGAACATTTTTAAAAAAGGATAATAAAGAAAGAGAGACCAGGCAAGCCTGCCATCCTTGTCTGTCTGTCTGTCTGATCCCCTGGAAATGGAGATGGGCCACCATATAATTGCTGGTAGTTGATCCCAGGTTCTCTGGAAGAGGAGTCAGTGCTGTTAATTGTTGAGCCCTTTCAGTGGCCCCACCCATCTTTAAATTTTTAGAAGTATATGTGAGGCTGTGTTCATGTACATCATATGCAGACCATAAGAGGGATATAGATTCTCCAGAATCTGACACCCTCTTCGGTAGTGTTTGAAGACAGCTACAGTGTACTTAAATCTAATAAATAAATAATTAAATTAATAAACATTTTTTAAAAAGGATAAGAAAGAATGAAAGACCAGGTAGGCCTGCCATCCTTAACTCTATCTGTCTGTATGTCTGTCTGTCTGTCTGATCCCCTGGAACTGGAGATGGGCCACCATATAGTTGCTGGTAGTTGATCCCAGGTTATCTATAAGAGGAGACAATGCTGTTAATTGTTGATCCCTTTCATTGGCCCCACACATGTTTAAATTTTTAGAAGTAAATGTGAGGCTGTGTTTATGTACATCATATGCAGACCATAAGAGGGATATAGATTCTCCAGAATCTGACACCCTCTTCTGGAGTGTCTGAAGACAGCTACAGTGTACTTATATCTAATAAATACATAAATAAATAAATAAATAAATAAATAAATAAATAAACATTTTTTAAAAGGGATAAGAAAGAAAGAAAAACCAGGCAGGCCTGCCATCCTTGTCTGTCTTTCTCTCTGTCTGTCTGTCTTGCCTTGCCCCTTGAGTAGCCTAGCCTAGTCCCTTGCCTTGACTAGCCCAGCCCCTTGCCTAGCCTAGCCTAGCCCAGCCCTGCCTTGCCTAGCCCTGCCTATCCCTGTCTTTAACCAGGCTGGCCTCGATCTCAAAAACTGACTGCCTCTGCCTCCAGAGTGCTCTCATTAAGACCTCGAGCCACCACTGATTGTTGTGTTTTCTAAGTCTTACATAGGTATGGTCTGTTTCTCAGCTGTGAAACCCTAATTAACATGTGTAGTCTGTCCTAGGTCAGCCATAGCTACAGACTGAGGCCTTTTCTAAAACAAAACAAAAGAAAACAAAAAATAGAAATAATAAAATAAATAAATTAAGCAACCACATGATATCTTTTGTTTCTTTCAATGATACTCAGAACTTGAAGCAGTTCACCCATGAGACCTCAGCTCCGGACATTGAGGCTCTTTCCCTAACAAGTATTATGGCTGAACCTGAGGGGTTCTACTGCTGATTTGGGTCCCCCACTTTAAAAAAATAGTTGTTTTCAAAGGCTGCAGGTTCTTAGCCCTGTTCCTTGTTACAGTTGAGTCACAGCCCTGAAAGTTCAGTGGTAGTTAAAGGCACTGAGAAGGGCTTCCTATAGACATCAAAGAACAAGTCTTTGTTTTTAAAAAGTTAATCTGGATTCCCCCACCCCCTGGCATACTTAGAATGCCTAGAAAGGAAGGCAGGGACCTGGGCAGAAGGGTGCAAGGCTACTGGTGTTTGTAAGTGGTAACAGAAAGCTTTCTCTTGTTGGTACCCTACCCCAAGTTACACTGTCACTTCTTTTTCCTAGTTGTTGTTTTGTCGGTTTGTATTCTCAACATAGACCCTTTTCCTTCCTAACCTTGGCTGTCCTGAACCTTACTGTCCTTGAACTCAGTGATTTGCCTGTCTTGCTGGGATGAAACTGTGAGCTACCATCCATAAGGAAGCACCCTGCTGAGGTTAGATTGGGGTCTCTTCCATTTTCCTCTATGAACATGCATATGGCAGGCCTGATCTTTCTTTTTTACTTTTCCTTTTCTTTTTAAAGATTTATTTATTTATTATATTTAAGTATGCTGTAGCTATCTTCAGACAGTCCAGAAGAGGGTGTCAGATTCTGAAGAATCTAAATCATTCTTATTGTCTGCATATGATGTATATAAACACAGCCTCACATATACTCAAAAAAAAAAAAAGAAAGAAAAAAGATGTGGCTACAGAGAGGGCTCAACAATTAAGAGCATTGTCTCCTCTTCCAGAGAACCTGGGCTCAATTACCAGTATTATATATGGTGGCCCATCTCCAGTTCCAGGGGATCTAATACTCTGTTCTGGAGTCTGTGGGCACAGCATACACATGCAAAACATTCTTACACAATCATTGAGAGAGGAGAGAGAGGGGTTGAGAGAGAGGGGAGGTAATCATACCTCCTGACGAGTTTGAAGACCTGAGCTTCATCACTCACACAAATAAATAAATGCCAAATTTTTTTTATAAATAAACTCTGCCATTGCCCTTTAAAAATTCCTAGAAAACAAGTTTTATAAGCAACAGTTATATTTACTATATCTAAAGGACAGTCATGAGCATATTCAATAAATAGAAAAAGGCCTGTTAGTCTTAGAAATGGAAAAGACAAACCAAGGAAGGTTTGCAATTACATAATGAGGCAGCTCAGCCCAGCTCTAAGGTTGGAAATAAGACTCGAGAATAGGATACACCTGAAGACAGCCAGCCATTGTTTTTTGTTTTGGAGGCTGAAAGGATACACCTGAAGACAGCCAATGCTGTGTGATGGTGATCTGGTATTTTTTTTTTTTTAATTTTTAAAAACTTTAACACTTTTTATAAAACTTTTATAAAAACTTTTTCTTTCTTTCTTTCTTTCCTCACCCTAGCCCCTACCCTAGCCCTGTCTTTCAACAGGGTGGCCTGGAACTCAGAAACTGACTGCTTCTACCTACAGAGTGCTCTCATTAAGAGCTTGAGCCACCACTGAATGTAGGGTTTTCTAAGCCTTACCTTGCTCTTGGTGTCTGTTCTCAGCTGTGAAACCCTAATTAACACAAGTAGGCAGTCCTGGGTCAGCCAGAGCTACAGACTGAGGACTTCTCTAAAAACAAATAAAACAAAACAAAACAACAAATAGAAATAATAAAATACATAAATTAAGAAACCACAGCATAGCTTTTCTCTCTCTAGGTGGTACTCAGAAATTCCAGCAGTTGGCCTGTGACACCTCAGCTCAGTATATGTGAGGCTGTGTTTATGTACATCATATGCAGACCATAAGAGGGATTTACATTCTCCAGAATCTGACACCCTCCTCTGGAGTGTCTGAAGAGAGCTACAGTGTACTTATATCTAAGAAATAAATAAATAAATAAATAAATAAATAAATAAATAAATAAATAAATAAATATTTTTTAAAAAGGATAAGAAAGAAAGAAAGACCAGGCAGGCCTGCCATCATTATCTCTGTCTGTCTGTCTGTCTGATCCCCTGGAACTGGAGATGGGCCACCTTGTAGGAGCTGGTAGTTGATCCCAGGTTCTCTGGAAGAGGAGACAATGCTGTTAATTGTTGAGCCCTTTCAGTGGCCCCACCCATTTTTAATTTTTAGAAGTATATGTGAAGCTGTGTTTATGTACATCATATTCAGAACATAAGAGGGATTTAGATTCTCCAGAATCTGACAACCTCTTCTGGAGTGTCTGAAACAGATACAGTTTACTTATATCTAATGAATACATATATAAAAAATAAATATTTTTAAAAAGGATAAGAAAGAAAGAAAGACCAGGCAGGCCTCCATCCTTAACTCTGTCTGTCTGTCTGTCTGTTTGATACCCTGGAACTGGAGATGGGCCACCATATAGTTGCTGGAAGTTGATCCCAGGCTCTCTGGAAGAGGAGACAATGCTGTTAATTGTTGAGCCATTTCAGTGGCCCCACCCATCTTTAAATTTTTAGAAGTAAAGTTGAGGCTGTGTTTATGTACATCATATGCAGACCATAAGAGGGATTTAGATTCTCCAGAATCTGACACCCTCTTCTTGATTGTTTGAAGACAGCTACATTGTACTTATATCTAATAAATACATAAATATATGAATAAACATTTTTTAAAAAGGATAAGAAAGAAAGAAAGACCAGGTAGGCCTGCCATCATTATCCTTGTCTGTCTGTCTGTCTGTCTGATCAGCTGGAACTGGAGATGGGCCACCATATAGTTGCTGGTAGTTGATCCCAGGATCTCTGGTAGAGTTGACAATGCTGTTAATTGTTGAGACCTTTAAGTGGCCCCACACATATTTTAATTTTTAGAAGTATATGTGAGGCTGTGTTTATGTACATCATATGCAGACCATAAGAGGGATATCAATACTCCAGAATCTGACACCCTCTTCTGGAGTGTCTGAAGATAGCTACAGTGTACTTATATCTAATAAATAAATAAATAAATAAATAAATAAATAAATAAATAAATAAACAAACATTTTTTAAAAAGGATAAGAAAGAAAGAAAGACCAGGCAGGACTGCCATCCTTATCTCTGTCTGTCTGTCTGTCTGTCTGATCCTCTGGAACTGAGGATGGGCCACCATAGAGTTGCTTGTAGTTGATCCCAGGTTCTCTGGAAAAGGAGACAATGCTTTTAATTGTTGAGCCCTTTCAGTGGGCCCACACATCTTTAAATTTTTAGAAGTATATGTGAGGCCGTGTTTATGTACATCATATGCAGACCATAAGAGGGATTTAGATTCTCCAGAATATGACACCCTCTTCTAGAGTGTCTGAAGACAGCTTCAGTGTACTTATATCTAATAAATACATAAATAAATAAATAAACATTTTTTAAAAAGTATAAGAAAGAAAGAAAGACCAGGCAGGCCTGCCACCATGTCTGTCTGTCTGTCTGTCTGTCTGTCTGTCTATCTGTCAGATACCCTGGAACTGGAGATGAGCCACCATATAGTTGATGGTAGTTGATTCCAGGTTCTCTGGAAGAGGAGACAATGCTGTTAATTGTTGAGTCCTTTCAGTGGCCCCACCCATCTTTAAATTTTTAGAAGTATATGTGAGGCTGTGTTCATGTACATCATATGCAGACCATAGGAGGGATATAGATTCTCCAGAATCTGACACCCTCTTCTGGAGTGCCTGAAGACAGCTACAGTGTACTTATATCTAATAAATAAATAAATAAATAAATAAATGAATAAATAAATAAATAAATAAACCTTTTTTAAAAAGGATAAGAAAGAAAGAAAAATCAGGCAGGCCTGCCATCCTTATCTCTGTCTGTCTGTATGTCTGTCTTATCCCCTGGAACTTAAAATGGGCCACCATATAGTTGCTGGTAGTTTATCCCACGTTCTCTGGAAGAAGAGACAATGCTGTTAATTGTTGAGTCATTTCAGTGGGCTCACCCATCTTTACATTTTTAGAAGTATATGTGAGGTTGTGTTTATATACATCATATGCAGACCATAAGAGGGATTTATTCTCCAGAAGATGACACACTCTTCTAGACTGTCTGAAGACTGCTACAGTGTACTTATATCTAATAAATTCATAAATAAACAAATAAACATTTTTAAAAAAGGATAATAAAGAAAGAGAGACCAGGCAAGCCTGCCATCCTTGTCTGTCTGTCTGTCTGTCTGTTCCCCTGGAACTAGAGATGGGCCACCATATAAATGCTGGTAGTTGATCCCATGTTCTCTGGAAGAGGAGTCAGTGCTGTTAATTGTTGAGCCCTTTCAGTGGCCCCACCCATCTATAAATTTTTAGAAGTATATGTGAGGCTGTGTTCATGTACATCATATGCAGACCATAAGAGGGATATAGATTCTCCAGAATCTGACACCCTCTTCGGGAGTGTTTGAAGAGAGCTACAGTGTACTTATATCTAATAAATACATACTTAAATTAATAAACATTTTTTAAAAAGGATAAGAAAGAATGAAAGACCAGGTAGGCCTTCCATCCTTAACTCTATCTGTCTGTATGTCTGTCTGTCTGTCTGATCCCCTGAAACTGGAGATGGGCCACCATATAGTTCCTGGTAGTTGATCCCAGGTTCTCTGGTAGAGGAGACAATGCTGTTAATTGTTGAGCCCTTTCAGTGGCCCCACCCATCTTTAAATTTTTAGAAGTATATGTGAGGCTGTGTTCATGTACATCATATGCAGACCATAAGAGGGATATTGATTCTCCAGAATCTGACACCCTCTTCTGGAGAGTCTGAAGACAGCTACAGTGTACTTATATCTAATAAATTCATAAATAAATAAATAAATAAATGAATAAATAAATAAATAAATGAACATTTTTTAAAAAGGATAACAAATAAAGAAAAATCAGGCAGGCCTGCCATCCTTATCTCTGTCTGTCTGTCTGTCTGTCTTATCCCCTGGAACTTGAGATGGGCCACCATATAGTTGCTTGTAGTTCATCCAAGGATCTCTGGAAGAGGAGACAATGCTGTTAATTGTTGAGCCCTTTCAGTGGGCCCACACTTCTTTAAATTTTTAGAAGTATATGTGAGGCTGTGTTTATGTACATCATATGCAGACCATAAGAGGGATTTAGATTCTCCAGAATCTGGCACCCTCTTCTGGAGTGTCTGAAGACAGCTACAGTGTACTTATATGTAATAAATAAATAAATAAATAAATAAATAAATAAATAAACATTTTTTTAAATTATAAGAAAGAAAGAAAAACCAGGCAGGCCTCCATTCTTATCTCTGTCTGTCTGTCTGTCTGTCTGATACCCTGGAACTGGAGATGGGCCACCATATAGTTGCTGGTAGTTTATCCAAGGTTCTCTGGAAGAGGAGACAATGCTGTTAATTGTTGAGCCCTTTCAGTGGGCCCACACTTCTTTAAATTTTTAGAAGTATATGTGAGGCTGTGTTTATGTACATCATATGCAGACCATAAGAGGGATTTAGATTACCCAGAAGATGACACCCTCTTCTAGAGTGTCTGAAGACAGCTAAAGTGTACTTATATCTAATAAATACATACTTAAATTAATAAACATTTTTTAAAAGTATAAGAAAGAAAGAAAGACCAGGCAGGCCTCCATCCTTATCTCTGTCAGTCTGTCTGTCTGTCTGATCCATTGGAACTGGAGATGGGCCACTATATAGTTGCTGTTAGTTGTTCCCAGGTTCTCTGGAAGAAGAGACAATGCTGTTAATTGTTGAGCCCTTTCAGTGGCTCCACCTATCTTTAAATTTTTAGAAGTATATGTTGGGCTGTGTTTATGTACATCATATGCAGACCATAAGAGGGATTTAGATTCTCCAGAATCTGACACCCTCTTCTGGAGTGTCTGAAGACAACTATAGTGTACTTATATCTAATAAATACATAAATAAATAAATAAATAAATAAATAAATAAATAAATAAATAAATAAACATTATTTTAAAAGGATAAGAAAGAAAGAAAAACCAGGCAGGCCTGCCCTCCTTATCTCTGTCTGTCTGTCTGTCTGTCTGATCCCCTGGAACTGGAGATGGGCCACCATATAGTTGCTGGTAGTTGATCCCAGGTTTTCTGGAAGAAGAGACAATGCTGTTAATTGTTGAGCCCTTTCAGTGGCCCCACCCATCTTAAATTTTTAGAAGTGTATGTGAATCTGTGTTTATGTCCATCATATGCAGACCATAAGAGGGATTTATATTCTCCAGAATCTGACACCCTCTTCTGGAGTGTCTGAAGACAGCTACAGTGTACTTATATCTTATAAATACATAAATAAATAAATAAACATTTTTTAAAAAGGATAAGAAAGAAAGAAAAACCAGGTAGGACTGCCACCCTTGTCTGTCTGTCTCTTTGTCTGCCTGATCCCCTGGAACTGGAGATGGGCCACCATATAGTTGCTGGTAGTTGATCCCAGGTTCTCTGTTATAGGAGACAATGCTGTTAATTTTTGAGCCCTTTCAGTGCCCCCACACATCTTTAAATTTTTAGAAGTATATGTGAGGCTGTGTTTATGTACATCATATGCAGACCATAAGAGGGATTTAGATTCTCCAGAATCTGGCACCCTCTTCTGGAGTGTCTGAAGACAGCTACAGTGTAGTTATATGTAATAAATACGTAAATAAATAAATAAATAAATAAACATTTTTTTTAAAGTATAAGAAAGAAAGAAAGACCAGGCAGGCCTCCATTCTTATCTCTGTCTGTCTGTCTGTCTGTCTGATACCCTGGAACTGGAGATGGGCCACCATATAGTTGCTGGTAGTTTATCCAAGGTTCTCTGGAAGAGGAGACAATGCTGTTAATTGTTGATCCCTTTCTTGGCCCCACCCATCTTTAAATTTTTAGAAGTATATGTGAGGCTGTGTTTATGTACATCATATGCAGACCATAAGAGGGATTTAGATTCTCCAGAATCTGACACCCTCTTTTGGAGTATCTGAAGATAGCTACAGTGTACTTATATCTAATAAATAAATAAATAAATAAATAAATAAATAAATAAATAAATAAACATTTTTTAAAAAGGATAAGAAAGAAAGAAAGAACAGGCAGGGCTGCCATCCTTATCTTTGTCTGTCTGTCTGTCTCTCTGTTTGTCTGTCTGTCTGATCTCCTGGAACTGGAGATGGGCCACCATTTTGTTGCTGGTAGTGAAAGACTCCAGGACTCCCAAAGGGAGGCACTTACTCAAGCCTCGGGTCAGCCGCGCACCCAAGAAGACACTGAGACCGAACTTAAGATGTATAGAGAGTAAGATTTAATACAGCAACGACAAGAAAGCACACAAAAAGCACATATACCAGATATCTGGGGTCGAAACTCATGCAGCCAGCAAGGTGCAGAGGAGATTCGGCATTAGGCCCAGACTTGTCACAGGCTTTTATAGGAGAAGGGTAAGGAGAAAAGTACAAGTTTTACGTCACCAAGGTGTTCTGCCAAGGAGCTTTACATAACCAAGGGGTCGTGTCCTATATTTTGGCAATGTACTCGATCTATTGGAACATTCTGGGGTAGTACCAGGAGGCCCCTATCTCAAAAATGTTCTTGGAACAGTCTTCAGTTAGGAGGGGTTGGACTGAGTTCGCTCCAGGAGACCCTTATCTCAGAAATGCTCCTGGAACCGTTCTCACTTGGGAGGGGTCGGACTCTGGGGTGAAGAGTTCAAGAATGTACTCTGAGGTAAAAAGTTCAGGTGTGTTCCGGGAACAACCTCTAGATGGGAGGGGTAAGAGAACTCTGAGTTGGAGAGTTCATGGAGAGTTCAGCTTTTCTTCTTTCATTCCCCCCTTCTTTTAGTGAATAGCTCTAATCTTAGAGCGAGTCCTGCATTTATCCCCCTCCACAGAGTCCAATCTCTTTCTGTTTTGTAACATCACTTTGGACAGGGAAGTCAAAAATAGACCGTTTTATAGTTCTAAGATCAACATCCATAGCTGTACATAACCAACAGGATTGAGTCATATTAGGATTAGTTCTAAAACTTAAGAAAGCTCTTAGTCTATGTGGCCATTGGGGAGGTCGTGTCCAGCAGGGGATGAGATGGCCACATTATTTTTGTGGTAGTTCTGATTTTTTAGATGGCGCTGTAGATGGCCTTCCTTAGCGTAGGCCTTGTGGCACAGGTGGCATTCATAGAGCCGGCCCCCTGTGTGCAGATGCATATGGTTTTTGAGGTCGTAGTTATGCAGGAAGCGGGCTGGACAGTGGGGGCATGAGTAGGGTCGCTCTCCTGTGTGCTCTCGCATGTGGATCTTCAGCTTATCATTCCTGGTGAAGCGGATACCGCAGACCTCACAGGCAAAAGGCTTTTCACCATTGTGGGTCCTTATGTGCCGAGGCAGTTTGCCTGCCCCGTGGATTATCTTGTGACAGACTGGGCACTCTTGGGGCATCTGTGAAAGGCGTTTAGGCACTAGCTTGTTTTGGTCATTTAGGCCTGGTGTCAGGGCATCCTGGTGCAGCGAACTTAGGTAAGCCCTCAGGTCAGGGTCAATGAGATCTTCATCTGAGCCCAGCTCTTCTGATGATAGTGGAGGTTCGTTACTCTGGGCCAGCCCGTAGCCTGGTGGGTTGAGCATTTTTGAGGTTGAGGCTGTGGGGGTGGCAGTGGCAAAAGCCTCCAAGTACTGTCGGGCTCGCTCACAGTCATCTTTATCTGGGCTGGGGGCTTCCAGTCCACTGCCTTGCAAAATCTCCAAGCAAGTAGTGACGACACATGGGATTTCCAGTAGCCGAGCAGCTTGGAGTACAGCCGGCACATTGGCGTTGCTGGTGGTCAGTGTGGCTGTGTAAGCAAACTCGAGCAGGGCACTTAGGGCCTCCGGCCCTACAAAGTTCAGCTCACACACACTGGCTTTTGCTCCCCCAGAAGCCGTTTCAACACTCTCTGTTTTTATTACTGTTCTCTCTCTCTCTTCTGTAAAGAGCCTCTTGAAGTAGTGGCTACAGGCAGCCAGCACAGCCCTGTGGGTTTGGTACTCAAAACCCTGTGTCCTGATGGTGAGGTCGCACAGATGACCCAGCTGGCGCTGCTCGTTTAGGCAGCTCAGGAGCTCGCTGCTGTGATCTGGGAATGGGATTCCAATTAGGTCATCCTCGGGGCTCCCCATCTTTTTCTTTTTAGTCGTTGGGTCTGTTTGCTGGAGCTGGGCAACAGAGCAGGGTGTAGAAAGAGTCAACACAGGGATCCAATATCCTGCTAGACTTAGTCAAGGGGGGGCGGTCCCCCATGTAGAATTTCATAAGAAGTAAGACCGAAACGTCCAGGTGTGTTTCGGACTCTGAGAAGCACAAAGGGAAGGAGGGTCACCCAGTCTTTACCGTCAGTCTCAATAGCTAGTTTAACAACATAGGTTAAGACAGTGATGGGCATAGGAGTCTCATAAAGGATCTTAAACAGAGTAAAACTGAATCAAGAAATAGGGCATAGGGAAGGAACACCAAGTCCATGCCAGTCTCCACGATTAATTTTATCAAGGTCTGTCTTAGAGTTTTAGACTAATTTTTATCTATCCTGAGCTCTGAGGTCTATACACACAATGTAATTTTTATTTGACCTCTAAATGCTTGGCCACACCCTGACTTACCTGGGCAACAAAGCAGGGCCATTATCTGACACTATTGCCTTTGGCACTCTGAACCTTGGAAAAATTTTCGTTAATAATCTTCTTGATGACTATGTGAGCAGTCTCATTTATCCATATTGAGAACGTCTTCTGCAAATGTCAACAGCTTTCTTTGTTTGTATTGTTCCATACAGTGGCAAAAGCATACCTGCTGTCAGTGTCATTTATAAAGCTTGTATCAAAACCACAAGTTCAGCTTTCTGGGCTGAAGTCCCTTTAGGGAGGCTGCTGGCCTAGATCACCTGCTTTTTGTCCACTGCTGCACTGCTGTCCCCGCCTTCCGCTTACCTTTAACCATGAGGCCACTGCCATCCTTGTACCAGTTTAAACTTTCAGGCCAAGGCTGATTTGATCTTTACCTGCTGAGGTAAGTAGCCCCCTCTGTTGGTAGGTGGCCCCATGGATATGAGCTGCTTTCCATCTGCTACTGCTGCTCCTGTGACAAAGCTGCTGCCATCCGTGTACCAGGCAGGCACACCAAGGCTGATCAGTCAGATCTCTCCTTGTTCCAGTTTCATCAGCACATTGATGTACAGGAGTGGAGTCATCCGCCAAGGGGAGGTGGCAGGATTGAGGATGGCAGGTGGAGCAAAAGTTACTCAATCATTCAGCAACAAATTCTGGTAGTGGGTATAGTCACATGCTGACCCAGGGTAAGCTTGTCAGGGTCTTTAACAAGCAGGGCCATTGCAGCTCATCAACATATAAGGTAAAAGGCTTAGTCAAATCTGGCAAAGCCAGAGCGGGGGCTGCAAGCAGGGCTGCCTTTATGCTGTCAAAGGCTTTTTGGTGTTTCTCAGTCCAGGTGAATGGGACTTTTTCTTTAGTCCAGAGTCTGCAAAAGCCCACCGTCCCCAGAAACTCACGTACTTGGCGCGGGGTGGTGGGGGTTGGGATCAGCATCACAGTCTTTTTTCTTGGCTTCGGTGAGCCACCGCTTTCCGTCGTTTTGGCACCTCGGTAACTGAGCTTTCTTAGCCGATACCCGATACCCCAACTCACCCAGTTCATTCAGGAGCTTCTAGGAGGGCCAGAATTTCTTCTTTGTCTTTGATGTCTCTGCCTTTAGCCAACCGCAGGGCTTGGGTTAGCGCCAGGAGTTCAGCCTTCTGAGCCAAAGTTCCTTCTGCTAGAATGTCAGAGCAGTGATGAGTAGGTGAAGACTCAGCAGGTTAGCAGGGGAAGTGAAGGTCACTTGTTCTGTCAACAAAAAGCTCTAATAATGTGTCCATCAGTCAGGGAAACAATTGGATCATGTGTCCCTGACCAAAAGCCATTATGTGCAGACAAGCAGGCCATCCCTCAGTCACCAGGTCTAATTTTTCCAAGTGCCACTGGTCTTTTAGGGTCCCAATTTCTGAGTAAGAACCTCTTTGGCAATACTTTTGTTCTCAGTCACATTTAGGAGTCCCAAAGTTGGGGACAACATTAGGGCAGTCTCAATAGCATCTAAGGCCATCCAAGGTTGTTCTTTATTTCTTATACGAAGGGCTGTTTATCTTTTTAATGCAGCAAAACCTGGAATCCACAGTTTGCAAAGACCTGTAGTGTCCAGGGACCTTTTAAACTTGCTTTGCATTGGTCAGTGGAGGAATATGAAAACACAGTCTCTTTTTAGCTGCATCAACAGGTAGGCCACCAGTCTCTTTACTTATAGCCACGAACAGGTGAAGGGTTTTGTCTTGAGGGGGGGGGGCTCCTCTTCTTTTTGTTAGGACAGTCTCTCACCCAGTGCTCTTCTTTTTCAACAGCAAACACTCTGATCTTTAGCCAAAAGCTTTCTTTTTTCTTGTTGCCAGGTACTAAGTTTTCTAGTTTCCATGACGTTTGTGACCAGCATTTCATTTCTCTTATCTTTTTTAGAAAATTTTCTGGCTCCTTATTTCTTACAGATCATCTCTAAGTGCTAGTATTATTAGCAAGTGTCACTTTGCTAGGTTCTAGTCTTTGTCATTTATCTCTCTTTGCTCCTATTTCTTAACTGCAATGGAGATCTCATATAATGTCTCTCTTTCTATCTATATATATCTCTTTCTTGTCTTTGCTTACTTTGAATGTTATCTAATTATTACATCTATATTCTGTCACTTAACTTTTTTCATAGTTTACCTCTTTTTACTGTTAACCTATTTCTTTTGAGTCTGCTGAAGCTTTGCTCTCAGTTCTTCTTTGCAGACCTCTATCCTTCATCAGAGCCTGGCAGTTAGACTCGTAGGTGCTCCTTACCTTGTATATCTCCCTCACCGGAGCTTAAAACAGATTCACTGCTAGCAGCTCAGGGCGATGCCTGAGAAGAGAAAACACACGGGGCAGAGAAGGGGGTGCAGCTCTTACATCTGGCTGCACACTGATATCTCAAAATGAACACAATTTTTTCTGTTAACAGTTAACAAGAGACAGGATACAGGGGACAGGGAAATGAGAAGCAACCAGGGAACCTTGTGGCGTCCTCAGATCAGACGCGGCAACCCGCTGAACTCAAGCATACTAGTCAGCGGAGGGAAAGAAACTAACCAGGATTTTCTCAGTAAAGGCGAATGGACAGGGAGGAGCCAAGCGCCGAGTCTCCGCCGTGCCACGGCGAAATGTGGGAGTGGCAAACAAACACTGGCAGGGAGGGGGAATTTAACCACTTGTTTTCCGGCATGGCTTGAGCCCCCGGAGGCGGCGGCGTCCGCCACCCCACACACAGGCATCCACGGAGCTCTCTTGGCCAGAGGCAACGGCGGCCTCCCGAGCTTTGGAAACGCAAGGCGCCTGCGCGGCAGGGCGGGGGAACTTCTCTGTGTGCCCCACGGCGGGCGCGCAGACACAAGGGAGTGCGGGCAGACTCCAGGGGGAAGCCAAAGGAGGGACGGCGGCCACAGTTGGCCCCTCCCCAGGCAGGCCTGCCATCCTTATCACTCTCTGTATGTCTGTCTGTCTAATCCCCTGGAACTGGAGATGAGCCACCATATAGTTGCTGGTAGTTGATCCCAGGTACTCTGGAAGAGGAGACAATGCTGTTAATTGTTGAGCTTTTAGAGTGGCCCCACCCTTCTTTAAATTTTTAGAAGTATATGTGAGGCTGTGTTTATGTACATCATATGCAGACCATAAGAGGGATTTAGATTCTCCAGAATCTGACACCCTCTTCTGTAGTGTCTGAACAGCTACAGTGTACTTATATCTACTAAATACATAAATAAATAAATAAATAAATAAATAAACATTTTTAAAAAGGATAAGAAAGAAAGACCAGGCAGGCCTGCCATCCATATCTCTGCCTGTCTGTCTGTCTGTCTATCTGATCCCCGGGAACTGGAGATGGGCCACCATATAGTTGCTGGTAGTTGATCCAAGGTTCTCTGGAAGAGAAGACAATGCTCTTAATTGTTGAGCCCTTTCAGTGGCCGCACACTTCTTTAAATATTTAGAAGTATATGTGAGGCTGTGTTTATGTACATCATATTCAAATTATAAGAGGATTTAGATTCTCCAGAATCTGACACCCTCTACTGGAGTGTCTGAAGACAGCTACAGTGTACTTATATGTAATAAATAAATAAATAAATAAATAAACATTTTTTAAAAAGGATAAGAAAGAAAGTAAGACCAGGCAGGCCTGCCATCCTTATCTCTGTCTGTCTGTCTGTCTGTCTGTCTGACCCCCTGGAACTGGAGATGGGCCACCATATAGTTGCTGGTAGTTGATACAAGGTTCTCTGGAAGAGGAGACAATGCTCTTAATTGTTGAGCCCTTTCAGTGGCCCCACACTTCTTTAAATATTTAGAAGTATATGTGAGCTGTGTTTATGTACATCATATTCAGATTATAAGAGGATTTAGATTCTCCAGAATCTGACACCCTCTACTGGAGTGTCTGAAGACAGCTACAGTGTACTTATATATAATAAATAAATAAATAAATAAATAAATAAATAAATAAATAAACATTTTTTAAAAAGGATAAGAAAGAAAGTAAGACCAGGCAGGCCTGCCATCCTTATCTCTGTCTGTCTGTCTGTCTGTCTGTCTGATCCCCTGGAACTGGAGATGGGCTACCATATAGTTGCTGGTAGTTGATCCCAGGTTCACTGGAAGAGGAGACAATGCTGTTAATTGTTGAGCCCTATCAGTGGCCCTACCCATCTTTAAATTTTTAGAAGTGTATGTGAGGCTGTGTTTATGTACATCATATGGAGACCAGAAGAGGGATTTAGATTCATCAGAATCAGACACCCTCTTCTGGAGTGTCTGAAGACAGCTACAGTGTACTTATATCTAATAAATACATAAATAAATACAATTTTTTTAAAAAGTATAAGAAAGAAAGAAAGACCAGGCAGGCCTGCCATCCTTATCCTTGTCTGTCTGTCTGTCTGTCTGATCCCCTGGGAGTGGAGATGGGCCACCATATAGTTGCAGGTAGTTGATCCCAGGTTCTCTGTAAGAGGAGATAATGCTGTTAATTGCTGAGCCCTTTCAGTGGCCCCCCCACCTTTAAATTTTAAGAAGTAAACGTGAGGCTGTGTTTATGTACATCATATGCAGACAATAAGAGGGATTTAGATTCTCCAGAATCTGACACCTTCTTCTGGAGTGTCTGAAGACGGCTACAGTGTACTTATATCTAATAAACATATAAATAAATAAATAAACATTTTTTAAAAAGGATAAGAAAGAAAGAAAGACCAGGCAGGCCTGCCATCCTTATCTCTGTCAGTCTGTCTGTCTGTCAGTCTGTCTGATCCCTTGGAACTGGAGATGGGCCACCATATAGTTGCAGTTAGTTGATCCCAGGTTCTCTGGAAGAGGAGACAATGCTGTTAATTATTGAGCCCTTTCAGTGGCTCCAACTATCTTTAAATTTTTAGAAGTATATGTTAGGCTGTGTTTATGTACATCATATGCAGACCATAAGAGGGATTTAGATTCTCCAGAATCTGACACCCTCTTCTGGAGTGTCTGAAGACAGCTACAGTGTACTTATATCTAATAAATACATATATAAATAAATATAAATAAATAAATAAACATTATTTTAAAAGGATAAGAAAGAAAGAAAGACCAGGCAGGCCTGCCATCCTAATCTCTGTCTGTCTGTCTGTCTGTCTGATCCCCTGGAACTGGAGATGGGCCACCTTGTAGTTGCTGGTAGTTGATCCCAGGTTCTCTGGAAGAGGAGACAATGCTGTTAATTGTTGAGCCCTTTCAGTGGCCCAACCCATTTTTAATTTTTAGAAGTATATGTGAGGCTGTGTTTATGTACATCATATGCAGACCATAAGAGGGATTTAGATTCTCCAGAATCTGAGACCCTCTTCTGGAGTGTCTGAAGACAGCTACAGTGTACTTATATCTAATAAATACATGAATAAATATATAAATAAACATTTTTTTAAAAAGGATAAGAAACAAAGAAAGACCAGGCAGGCCTGCCATCCTTTTCACTGTCTGTATGTCTGTCTGTCTGATCCCCTGGAACTGGAGATGGGCCACCATATAGTTGCTGGTAGTTGATCCCAGGTACTCTGGAAGAGGAGACAATGCTCTTAATTGTTGAGCCCTTTCAGTGGCGCCACCCATCTTTAAATATTTAGAGGTATATGTGAGGCTGTGTTTATGTACATCATATGCAGACCATAAGAGGGATTTAGATTCTCCAGAATCTGAGACCCTCTTCTGGAGTGTCTGAAGACAGCTACAGTGTACTTATATCTAATAAATACATGAATAAATATATAAATAAACATTTTTTTAAAAAGGATAAGAAACAAAGAAAGACCAGGCAGGCCTGCCATCCTTTTCACTGTCTGTATGTCTGTCTGTCTGATCCCCTGGAACTGGAGATGGGCCACCATATAGTTGCTGGTAGTTGATCCCAGGTACTCTGGAAGAGGAGACAATGCTCTTAATTGTTGAGCCCTTTCAGTGGCCCCACACTTCTTTAAATATTTAGAAGTATATGTGAGGCTGTGTTTATGTACATCATATGCAGACCATAAGAGGGATTTATATTCTCCAGAATCTGACACCCTCCTCTGGAGTGTCTAAAGAAAGCTACAGTGTACTTATATCTAAGAAATACATATATAAATAAATAAACATTTTTAAAATGTATAAGAAAGAAAGAAAAACCAGGCAGGCCTGCAATCCTTGTCTGTCTGTCTGTCTGTATGTCTGTCTGATCCCCTGGAACTGGAGATGGGCCACAATATAGTTGCTGGTAGTTGATCCCAGGTCCTCTGGAAGAGGAGACAATGCTGTTAATTGTTGAGCCCTTTCAGTGGCCCCACCCATCTTTAAATTTTTAGAAGTATATCTGAGGCTGTGTTTATGTACATCATATGCAGACCATAAGAGGGATTTAGATTCTCCAGAAGATGACACACTCTTCTAGAGTGTCTGAAGACAGCTACAGTGTACTTATATCTAATAAATTCATAAATAAACAAATAAACATTTTTTAAAAAGGATAATAAAGAAAGAGAGACCAGGCAGGCCTGCCATCCTTGTTTGTCTGTCTGTCTGTCTGTCTGATCCCCTGGAACTGGAGATGGGCCACCATATAATTGCTGGTAGTTGATCCCAGGTTCTCTGGAAGAGGAGTCAGTGCTGTTAATTGTTGAGCCCTTTCAGTGGCCCCACCCATCTTTAAATTTTTAGAAGTATATGTGAGGCTGTGTTCATGTACATCATATGCAGACCATAAGAGGGATATAGATTCTCCAGAATCTGACACCCTCTTCGGGAGTGTTTGAAGACAGCTACAGTGTACTTACATCTAATAAATACATAAATAAATGAATAAATGAATAAATGAATAAATGAATAAATAAATTAATTAATTAATAAACATTTTTTAAAAAGGATAAGAAAGAAAGAAAAATCAGGCAGGCCTGCCATCCTTATCTCTGTCTGTCTGTCTGTCTGTCTTATCCCCTGGAACTTGAGATGGGCCACCATATAGTTGCTGGTAGTTGATCCCACGTTCTCTGGAAGAAGAGACAATGCTGTTAATTGTTGAGCCCTTTCAGTGGGCCCACCCATCTTTAAATTTTTAGAAATATATGTGAGGCTGTGTTTATGTACATCATATGCAGACCATAAGAGGGATTTAGATTCTCCAGAAGATGACACCCTCTTTTAGAGTGTCTGAAGACAGCTACCTTGTACTTAAATCTAATAAATACATACTTAAATTAATAAACATTTCTTAAAAGTATAAGAAAGAAAGAAAGACCAGGCAGGCCTCCATCCTTATCTCTGTCAGTCTGTCTGTCTGTCTGTCTGATCCCTTGGAACTGGAGATGGGCCACCATAAGTTGCTGGTAGTTTATCCCAGGTTCTCTGAAAGAGGAGACAATGCTGTTAATTGTTGAGCCCTCTCAGTGGCCCCACACATCTTTAAATTTTTAGAAGTATATGTGAGGCTGTGTTTATGTACATCATATGCAGCCCATAAGAGGGATTTAGATTCTCCACAATCTGACACCCTCTTCTGGAGTGTCTGAAGACAGCTCCAGTGTACATATATCTAATAAATACATGAATAAATATATAAATAAACATTTTTTAAAAAGATAAGAAAGAAAGAAAGACCAGGCAGGCCTGCCATCCTTATCACTGTCTGTATGTCTGTCTGTCTGATCCCCTGGAACTGGAGATGGGCCACCATATAGTTGCTGGTAGTTGATCCCAGGTACTCTGCAAGAGGAGACAATGCTGTTAATTGTTGAGCCCTTTCAGTGGCGCCACCCATCTTTAAATATTTAGAGGTATATGTGAGGCTGTGTTTATGTACATCATATGCAGACCATAAGAGGGATTTAGATTCTCCAGAATCTGACACCCTCTTCTGGAGTGTCTGAAGACAGCTACAGTGTACTTATATCTAATAAATAAATAGATAAATAAATAAATAAATAAATAAACATTTTTTAAAAAGTATAAGAAAGAAAGAAAGACCAGGCAGGCCTGCCATCCATATCTCTGTCTGTCTGTCTGTCTGTCTGTCTATCTGATCCCCGGGAACTGGAGATGGGCCACCATATAGTGCTGGTAGTTGATCCAAGGTTCTCTGGAAGAGGAGACAATTCGGTTAATTGTTGAGCACTTTCAGTGGCCCCACACTTCTTTAAATATTTAGAAGTTTATGTGAGGCTGTGTTTATGTACATCATATTCAGATTATAAGAGGATTTAGATTCTCCAGAATCTGACACCCTCTACTGGAGTGTCTGAAGACAGCTACAGTGTACTTATATATAATAAATAAATAAATAAATAAATAAATAAATAAATAAATAAATAAATAAACATTTTTTAAAAATGATAAGAAAGAAAGTAAGACCAGGCAGGCCTGCCATCCTTTTCACGGTCTGTATGTCTGTCTGTCTGATCCCCTGGAACTGGAGATGGGCCACCATATAGTTGCTGGTAGTTGATCCAAGGTACTCTGGAAGAGGAGACAATGCTGTTAATTGTTGAGCCCTTTCAGTGGCGCCACCCATCTTTAAATTTTTAGAAGTATATGTGAGGCTGTGTTTATGTACATCATATGCAGACCATAAGAGGGATTTAGATTCTCCAGAAGATGACACACTCTTCTAGAGTGTCTGAAGACAGCTACAGTGTACTTATATCTAATAAATTCATAAATAAACAAATAAACATTTTTAAAAAAGGGTAATAAAGAAAGAGAGACCAGGCAGGCCTGCCATCCTTGTTTGTCTGTCTGTCTGTCTGTCTGATCCCCTGGAACTGGAGATGGGCCACCATATAATTGCTGGTAGTTGATCCCAGGTTCTCTGGAAGAGGAGTCAGTGCTGTTAATTGTTGAGCCCTTTCAGTGGCCCCACCCATCTTTAAATTTTTAGAAGTATATGTGAGGCTGTGTTCATGTACATCATATGCAGACCATAAGAGGGATATAGATTCTCCAGAATCTGACACCCTCTTCGGGAGTGTTTGAAGACAGCTACAGTGTACTTACATCTAATAAATACATAAATAAATGAATAAATGAATAAATGAATAAATGAATAAATGAATAAATAAATTAATTAATTAATAAACATTTTTTAAAAAGGATAAGAAAGAAAGAAAAATCAGGCAGGCCTGCCATCCTTATCTCTGTCTGTCTGTCTGTCTGTCTTATCCCCTGGAACTTGAGATGGGCCACCATATAGTTGCTGGTAGTTGATCCCACGTTCTCTGGAAGAAGAGACAATGCTGTTAATTGTTGAGCCCTTTCAGTGGGCCCACCCATCTTTAAATTTTTAGAAATATATGTGAGGCTGTGTTTATGTACATCATATGCAGACCATAAGAGGGATTTAGATTCTCCAGAAGATGACACCCTCTTTTAGAGTGTCTGAAGACAGCTACCTTGTACTTAAATCTAATAAATACATACTTAAATTAATAAACATTTCTTAAAAGTATAAGAAAGAAAGAAAGACCAGGCAGGCCTCCATCCTTATCTCTGTCAGTCTGTCTGTCTGTCTGTCTGATCCCTTGGAACTGGAGATGGGCCACCATAAGTTGCTGGTAGTTTATCCCAGGTTCTCTGAAAGAGGAGACAATGCTGTTAATTGTTGAGCCCTCTCAGTGGCCCCACACATCTTTAAATTTTTAGAAGTATATGTGAGGCTGTGTTTATGTACATCATATGCAGACCATAAGAGGGATTTAGATTCTCCACAATCTGACACCCTCTTCTGGAGTGTCTGAAGACAGCTCCAGTGTACATATATCTAATAAATACATGAATAAATATATAAATAAACATTTTTTAAAAAGATAAGAAAGAAAGAAAGACCAGGCAGGCCTGCCATCCTTATCACTGTCTGTATGTCTGTCTGTCTGATCCCCTGGAACTGGAGATGGGCCACCATATAGTTGCTGGTAGTTGATCCCAGGTACTCTGCAAGAGGAGACAATGCTGTTAATTGTTGAGCCCTTTCAGTGGCGCCACCCATCTTTAAATATTTAGAGGTATATGTGAGGCTGTGTTTATGTACATCATATGCAGACCATAAGAGGGATTTAGATTCTCCAGAATCTGACACCCTCTTCTGGAGTGTCTGAAGACAGCTACAGTGTACTTATATCTAATAAATAAATAGATAAATAAATAAATAAATAAATAAACATTTTTTAAAAAGTATAAGAAAGAAAGAAAGACCAGGCAGGCCTGCCATCCATATCTCTGTCTGTCTGTCTGTCTGTCTGTCTATCTGATCCCCGGGAACTGGAGATGGGCCACCATATAGTGCTGGTAGTTGATCCAAGGTTCTCTGGAAGAGGAGACAATTCGGTTAATTGTTGAGCACTTTCAGTGGCCCCACACTTCTTTAAATATTTAGAAGTTTATGTGAGGCTGTGTTTATGTACATCATATTCAGATTATAAGAGGATTTAGATTCTCCAGAATCTGACACCCTCTACTGGAGTGTCTGAAGACAGCTACAGTGTACTTATATATAATAAATAAATAAATAAATAAATAAATAAATAAATAAATAAATAAACATTTTTTAAAAATGATAAGAAAGAAAGTAAGACCAGGCAGGCCTGCCATCCTTTTCACGGTCTGTATGTCTGTCTGTCTGATCCCCTGGAACTGGAGATGGGCCACCATATAGTTGCTGGTAGTTGATCCAAGGTACTCTGGAAGAGGAGACAATGCTGTTAATTGTTGAGCCCTTTCAGTGGCGCCACCCATCTTTAAATTTTTAGAAGTATATGTGAGGCTGTGTTTATGTACATCATATGCAGACCATAAGAGGGATTTAGATTCTCCAGAAGATGACACACTCTTCTAGAGTGTCTGAAGACAGCTACAGTGTACTTATATCTAATAAATTCATAAATAAACAAATAAACATTTTTAAAAAAGGGTAATAAAGAAAGAGAGACCAGGCAGGCCTGCCATCCTTGTTTGTCTGTCTGTCTGTCTGTCTGATCCCCTGGAACTGGAGATGGGCCACCATATAATTGCTGGTAGTTGATCCCAGGTTCTCTGGAAGAGGAGTCAGTGCTGTTAATTGTTGAGCCCTTTCAGTGGCCCCACCCATCTTTAAATTTTTAGAAGTATATGTGAGGCTGTGTTCATGTACATCATATGCAGACCATAAGAGGGATATAGATTCTCCAGAATCTGACACCCTCTTCGGGAGTGTTTGAAGACAGCTACAGTGTACTTATATCTAATAAATACATAAATAAATAAATAAACATTTTTTAAAAAGAATAAGAAAGAAAGAAAGACCAGGCAGGCCTGCCACCTTGTCTGTCTGTCTGTCTGTCTGTCTATCTGTCAGATACCCTGAAACTGGAGATGGGCCACCATATAGTTGCTGGTAGTTGATCCCAGGTTCTCTGGAAGAGGAGACAATGCTGTTAATTGTTGAGCCCTTTCAGTGGCCCCACCCATCTTTAAATTTTTAGAAATATATGTGAGGCTGAGTTCATGTACATCATATGCAGACCATATGAGGGATATTGATTCTCCAGAATCTGACACGCTCTTCTGGAGAGTCTGAAGACAGCTACAGTGTACTTACATCTAATAAATACATAAATAAATGAATAAATGAATAAATGAATAAATGAATAAATTAATTAATTAATTAATAAACATTTTTTAAAAAGGATAAGAAAGAAAGAAAAATCAGGCAGGCCTGCCATCCTTATCTCTGTCTGTCTGTCTGTCTGTCTTATCCCCTGGAACTTGAGATGGGCCACCATATAGTTGCTGGTAGTTGATCCCACGTTCTCTGGAAGAAGAGACAATGCTGTTAATTGTTGAGCCCTTTCAGTGGGCCCACCCAGCTTTAAATTTTTAGAAATATATGTGAGGCTGTGTTTATGTACATCATATGCAGACCATAAGAGGGATTTAGATTCTCCAGAAGATGACACCCTCTTTTAGAGTGTCTGAAGACAGCTACCTTGTACTTAAATCTAATAAATACATACTTAAATTAATAAACATTTCTTAAAAGTATAAGAAAGAAAGAAAGACCAGGCAGGCCTCCATCCTTATCTCTGTCAGTCTGTCTGTCTGTCTGTCTGATCCCTTGGAACTGGAGATGGGCCACCATAAGTTGCTGGTAGTTTATCCCAGGTTCTCTGAAAGAGGAGACAATGCTGTTAATTGTTGAGCCCTCTCAGTGGCCCCACACATCTTTAAATTTTTAGAAGTATATGTGAGGCTGTGTTTATGTACATCATATGCAGACCATAAGAGGGATTTAGATTCTCCACAATCTGACACCCTCTTCTGGAGTGTCTGAAGACAGCTCCAGTGTACATATATCTAATAAATACATGAATAAATATATAAATAAACATTTTTTAAAAAGATAAGAAAGAAAGAAAGACCAGGCAGGCCTGCCATCTTTATCACTGTCTGTATGTCTGTCTGTCTGATCCCCTGGAACTGGAGATGGGCCACCATATAGTTGCTGGTAGTTGATCCCAGGTACTCTGCAAGAGGAGACAATGCTGTTAATTGTTGAGCCCTTTCAGTGGCGCCACCCATCTTTAAATATTTAGAGGTATATGTGAGGCTGTGTTTATGTACATCATATGCAGACCATAAGAGGGATTTAGATTCTCCAGAATCTGACACCCTCTTCTGGAGTGTCTGAAGACAGCTACAGTGTACTTATATCTAATAAATAAATAGATAAATAAATAAATAAATAAATAAATAAACATTTTTTAAAAAGTATAAGAAAGAAAGAAAGACCAGGCAGGCCTGCCATCCATATCTCTGTCTGTCTGTCTGTCTGTCTGTCTATCTGATCCCCGGGAACTGGAGATGGGCCACCATATAGTGCTGGTAGTTGATCCAAGGTTCTCTGGAAGAGGAGACAATTCGGTTAATTGTTGAGCACTTTCAGTGGCCCCACACTTCTTTAAATATTTAGAAGTTTATGTGAGGCTGTGTTTATGTACATCATATTCAGATTATAAGAGGATTTAGATTCTCCAGAATCTGACACCCTCTACTGGAGTGTCTGAAGACAGCTACAGTGTACTTATATATAATAAATAAATAAATAAATAAATAAATAAATAAATAAATAAACATTTTTTAAAAATGATAAGAAAGAAAGTAAGACCAGGCAGGCCTGCCATCCTTTTCACGGTCTGTATGTCTGTCTGTCTGATCCCCTGGAACTGGAGATGGGCCACCATATAGTTGCTGGTAGTTGATCCAAGGTACTCTGGAAGAGGAGACAATGCTGTTAATTGTTGAGCCCTTTCAGTGGCGCCACCCATCTTTAAATTTTTAGAAGTATATGTGAGGCTGTGTTTATGTACATCATATGCAGACCATAAGAGGGATTTAGATTCTCCAGAAGATGACACACTCTTCTAGAGTGTCTGAAGACAGCTACAGTGTACTTATATCTAATAAATTCATAAATAAACAAATAAACATTTTTTAAAAAGGATAATAAAGAAAGAGAGACCAGGCAGGCCTGCCATCCTTGTTTGTCTGTCTGTCTGTCTGTCTGAACCCCTGGAACTGGAGATGGGCCACCATATAATTGCTGGTAGTTGATCCCAGGTTCTCTGGAAGAGGAGTCAGTGCTGTTAATTGTTGAGCCCTTTCAGTAGCCCCACCCATCTTTAAATTTTTAGAAGTATATGTGAGGCTGTGTTTATGTACATCATATGCAGACCATAAGAGGGATATAGATTCTCCAGAATCTGACACCCTCTTCTGGAGTGACTGAAGACAGCTACATTGTACTTATATCTAATAAATACATAAATAAATAAATAAATAAACATTTTTTAAAAAGAATAAGAAAGAAAGAAAGACCAGGCAGGCCTGCCACCTTGTCTGTCTGTCTGTCTGTCTGTCTATCTGTCAGATACCCTATAACTGGAGATGGGCCACCATATAGTTGCTGGTAGTTGATCCCAGGTTCTCTGGAAGAGGAGACAATGCTGTTAATTGTTGAGCCCTATCAGTGGCCCCACCCATCTTTAAATTTTTAGAAGTATATGTGAGGCTGTGTTCATGTACATCATATGCAGACCATATGAGGGATATTGATTCTCCAGAATCTGACACCCTCTTCTGGAGAGTCTGAAGACAGCTACAGTGTACTTACATCTAATAAATACATAAATAAATAAATAAATAAATGAATAAATAAATAAATAAATAAATAAATAAACATTATTTTAAAAGGATAAGAAAGAAAGAAAAATCAGGCAGGCCTGCCATCCTTATCTCTGTCTGTCTGTCTGTCTGTCTGTCTTATCCCCTGGAACTTGAGATGGGCCACCATATAGTTGCTGGTAGTTGATCCCACGTTCTCTGGAAGAAGAGACAATGCTGTTAATTGTTGAGCCCTTTCAGTGGGCCCACCCATCTTTAAATTTTTAGAAATATATGTGAGGCTGTGTTTATGTACATCATATGCAGACCATAAGAGGGATTTAGATTCTCCAGAAGATGACACCCTCTTTTAGAGTGTCTGAAGACAGCTACCATGTACTTAAATCTAATAAATACATACTTAAATTAATAAACATTTCTTAAAAGTATAAGAAAGAAAGAAAGACCAGGCAGGCCTCCATCCTTACCTCTGTCAGTCTGTCTGTCTGTCTGTCTGATCCCTTGGAACTGGAGATGGGCCACCATAAGGTGCTGGTAGTTTATCCCAGGTTCTCTGAAAGAGGAGACAATGCTGTTAATTGTTGAGCCCTCTCAGTGGCCCCACACATCTTTAAATTTTTAGAAGTATATGTGAGGCTGTGTTTATGTACATCATATGCAGACCATAAGAGGGATTTAGATTCTCCACAATCTGACACCCTCTTCTGGAGTGTCTGAAGACAGCTACAATGTACTTATATCTAATAAATACATGAATAAATATATAAATAAACATTTTTTTAAAAAGATAAGAAAGAAAGAAAGACCAGGCAGGCCTTCCATTCTTATCACTGTCTGTATGTCTGTCTGTCTGATCCCCTGGAACTGGAGATGGGCCACCATATAGTTGCTGGTAGTTGATCCCAGGTACTCTGCAAGAGGAGACAATGCTGTTAATTGTTGAGCCCTTTCAGTGGCGCCACCCATCTTTAAATATTTAGAGGTATATGTGAGGCTGTGTTTATGTACATCATATGCAGACCATAAGAGGGATTTAGATTCTCCAGAATCTGACACCCTCTTCTGGAGTGTCTGAAGACAGCTACAGTGTACTTATATATAATAAATAAATAGATAAATAAATAAATAAATAAATAAATAAATAAACATTTTTTCAAAAGTATAAGAAAGAAAGAAAGACCAGGCAGGCCTGCCATCCATATCTCTGTCTGTCTGTCTGTCTGTCTGTCTATCTGATCCCCGGGAACTGGAGATGGGCCACCATGTAGTGCTGGTAGTTGATCCAAGGTTCTCTGGAAGAGGAGACAATTTGGTTAATTGTTGAGCCCTCTCAGTGGCCCCACACTTCTTTAAATATTTAGAAGTTTATGTGAGGATGTGTTTATGTACATCATATTCAGATTATAAGAGGATTTAGATTCTCCAGAATCTGACACCCTCTACTGGAGTGTCTGAAGACAGCTACAGTGTACTTATATATAATAAATAAATAAATAAATAAATAAATAAATAAATAAATAAATAAATAAATAAACATTTTTTAAAAATGATAAGAAAGAAAGTAAGACCAGGCAGGCCTGCCATCCTTATCTCTGTCTGTCTGTCTGTCTGTGTGATCCCCTGGAACTGGAGTTGGGCTACCATAAAGTTGCTGGTAGTTGATCCCAGGTTCTCTGGAAGAGGAGACAAGGCTGTTAATTGTTGAGCCCTATCAGTGGCCCTACCCATCTTTAAATATTTAGAAGTATATGTGAGGCTGTGTTTATGTACATCATATGCAGACCATAAGAGGGATTTAGATTCTCCAGAATCTGACACCCTCTTCTGGAGTGTTTGAAGACAGCTACAGTGTACTTATATCTAATAAATACATAAATAAATAAATAAATAAATAAACATTTTTTAAAAAGTATAAGAAATAAAGAAAGACCAGGCAGGCCTGCCATCCTTATCTCTGTCTCTCTGTCTGTCTGTCTGTCTGATCCACTGGAACTGGAGATGGGCCACCATAAGGTGCTGGTATTTTTTCCCAGGTTCTCTGAAAGAGGAGACAATGCTGTTAATTGTTGAGCCCTCTCAGTGGCCCCACACATCTTTAAATTTTTAGAAGTATATGTGAGGCTGTGTTTATGTACATCATATGCAGACCATAAGAGGGATTTAGATTCTCCAGAATCTGACACCCTCTTTTGGAGTGTCTGAAGACAGCTACAGTGTACTTATATCTAATAAATACATAAATAAATATATAAATAAACATTTTTTTAAAAAGGATAAGAAAGAAAGAAAGACCAGGCAGGCCTGCCATCCTTTTCACTGTCTGTATATCTGTCTGTCTGATCCCCTGGAACTGGAGATGGGCCACCATATAGTTGCTGGTAGTTGATCCCAGGTACTCTGGAAGAGGAGACAATGCTGTTAATTGTTGAGCCCTTTCAGTGGCGCCACCCATCTTTAAATATTTAGAGGTATATGTGAGGCTGTGTTTATGTACATCATATGCAGACAATAAGAGGGATTTAGATTCTCCAGAATCTGACACCTTCTTCTGGAGTGTCTGAAGACAGCTACAGTGTACTTATATCTAATAAATACATAAATAAATATATAAATAAACATTTTTTTAAAAAGGATAAGAAACAAAGAAAGACCAGGCAGGCCTGCCATCCATTTCACTGTCTGTATGTCTGTCTGTCTGATCCCCTGGAACTGGAGATGGGCCACCATATAGTTGCTGGTAGTTGATCCCAGGTACTCTGGAAGAGGAGACAATGCTGTTAATTGTTGAGCTTTTAGAGTGGCCCCACCCTTCTTTAAATTTTTAGAAGTATATGTGAGGCTGTGTTTATGTACATCATATGCAGACCATAAGAGGGATTTAGATTCTCCAGAATCTGACACCCTCCTCTGGAGTGTCTAAAGAAAGCTACAGTGTACTTATATCTAAGAAATACATATATAAATAAATAAACATTTTTAAAATGTATAAGAAAGAAAGAAAAACCAGGCAGGCCTGCAATCCTTGTCTGTCTGTCTGTCTGTATGTCTGTCTGATCCCCTGGAACTGGAGATGGGCCACAATATAGTTGCTGGTAGTTGATCCCAGGTCCTCTGGAAGAGGAGACAATGCTGTTAATTGTTGAGCCCTTTCAGTGGCCCCACCCATCTTTAAATTTTTAGAAGTATATGTGAGGCTGTGTTTATGTACATCATATGCAGACCATAAGAGGGATTTAGATTCTCCAGAAGATGACACACTCTTCTAGAGTGTCTGAAGACAGCTACAGTGTACTTATATCTAATAAATTCATAAATAAACAAATAAACATTTTTTAAAAAGGATAATAAAGAAAGAGAGACCAGGCAGGCCTGCCATCCTTGTTTGTCTATCTGTCTGTCTGTCTGATCCCCTGGAAGTGGAGATGGGCCACCATATAATTGCTGGTAGTTGATCCCAGGTTCTCTGGAAGAGGAGTCAGTGCTGTTAATTGTTGAGCCCTTTCAGTGGCCCCACCCATCTTTAAATTTTTAGAAGTATATGTGAGGATGTGTTCATGTACATCATATGCAGACCATAAGAGGGATATAGATTCTCCAGAATCTGACACCCTCTTCGGGAGTGTTTGAAGACAGCTACAGTGTACTTCCATCTAATAAATACATACTTAAATTAATAAACATTTTTTTAAAAAGGATAAGAAAGAATGAAAGACCAGGTAGGCCTGCCATCCTTAACTCTATCTGTCTGTCTGTCTGTCTGTCTGTCTGATCCCCTGGAACTGGAGATGGGCCACCATATAGTTGCTGGTAGTTGATCCCATGTTCTCTATAAGAGGAGACAATGCTGTTAATTGTTGATCCCTTTCATTGGCCCCACACATCTTTAAATTTTTAGAAGTAAATGTGAGGCTGTGTTTATGTACATCATATGCAGACCATAAGAGGGATATAGATTCTCCAGAATCTGACACCCTCTTCTGGAGTGACTGAAGACAGCTACATTGTACTTATATCTAATAAATACATAAATAAATAAATAAACATTTTTTAAAAAGAATAAGAAAGAAAGAAAGACCAGGCAGGCCTGCCACCTTGTCTGTCTGTCTGTCTGTCTGTCTGTCTATCTGTCAGATACCCTGAAACTGGAGATGGGCCACCATATAGTTGCTGGTAGTTGATCCCAGGTTCTCTGGAAGAGGAGACAATGCTGTTAATTGTTGAGCCCTTTCAGTGGCCCCACCCATCTTTAAATTTTTAGAAGTATATGTGAGGCTGTGTTTATGTACATCATATGCAGACCATAAGAGGGATTTAGATTCTCCACAATCTGACACCCTCTTCTGGAGTGTCTGAAGACAGCTACAGTGTACTTATATCTAATAAATACATGAATAAATATATAAATAAACATTTTTTTAAAAAGATAAGAAAGAAAGAAAGACCAGGCAGGCCTGCCATCCTTATCACTGTCTGTATGTCTGTCTGTCTGATCCCCTGGAACTGGAGATGGGCCACCATATAGTTGCTGGTAGTTGATCCCAGGTACTCTGCAAGAGGAGACAATGCTGTTAATTGTTGAGCCCATTCAGTGGCGCCACCCATCTTTAAATATTTAGAGGTATATGTGAGGCTGTGTTTATGTACATCATATGCAGACCATAAGAGGGATTTAGATTCTCCAGAATCTGACACCCTCTTCTGGAGTGTCTGAAGACAGCTACAGTGTACTTATATCTACTAAATAAATAGATAAATAAATAAATAAATAAATAAACATTTTTTAAAAAGTATAAGAAAGACCAGGCAGGCCTGCCATCCATATCTCTGTCTGTCTGTCTGTCTGTCTATCTGATCCCCGGGAACTGGAGATGGGCCACCATGTAGTGCTGGTAGTTGATCAGGGTTTTCTCGCATATTCTGGGTCTTACAGTATGTTTTTCTCATTTTCCCCCCTTTTCAAGTTATTTTCGCAATTTTGGATCCTACAGTGGGAATTTCTGTTTTTCCACTTTTTCAGGGTTTCTTGCCATATTCTATGTCCTTAAGTGGGAATTTTTAATTTTCCACTTTTTTCAGGGTTTTTCATCATATTCCAAGTCCTTCAGTGTGAGTTTTTAATTTTCCACGTTTTTCAGGGTTTCTCAACATATTTTGGGTCCTACAGTGTGAATTTTTAATTTTCTACCTTTTTCAAGATTTCTCGCCATATTCTATGTTCTTCCACGTTTTTCAGGTTTTCTGGCCATATTCCAGGTCTTTCTGAGTGAGTTGATAATTTTCCACATTTTTAAGGTTTTCTCCCTATATTCCAAATCCTTGAGTGTGAGTTATTAATTTTCCATGTTTTTCTGGTTTTGTCGCCATATTCCAGGTCTTTCAGTGTGAGTTTTTAATTATCTACTTTTTACAGGGTTTCTTGCCTTATTCTGGGTCCTACAGCGTTTATATTTAATTTTGCATGTTTTTCGGGGTTTCTCGCCATATTCTGGGACCTACAGTGTGATTTTCTCATTTTACAAGTTTTTCAAGTTTTTTTCCAATTCTTGGTCCTACAGTGTGATTTTCTCATTTCCACGTTTTTCAGGGTTTCTCAGCATTATCTGTGTTCTGCAGTGTGATTTTCTCATTTTCCACGTTTTTCACGTTTTTTTTTTTTTTTTAATTCTGGGTGCTACAGTGTGATTTTCTCATTTTCCACCTTTATCAGGTTTTCTACCAAATTTGGAGTCCTTCAGTGTGAGTATGTAATTTTCTACTTTTCTCAGGTTTTCTCGCCATATTCTGGGTTCTACAGCGTGTATTTTTAATTTTCCACGTTTTCAGGGTTTCTCCGCATATTCTCTGTCCTACAGTGTGATTTTCACATTTTCCACGTTTTTCAAGTTTTTTCATAATTCTGGGTCCTACAGTGTGATTTTCTCATTTTCCACCTTTTTCAGGTTTAATCGCCATATTTGGGGTCCTTCAGTGTGAGGTTTTAATTTTCTTCTTTTTTCAGGGTTTCTCACCATATTCTGTGTCCTACAGCGTGTATTTTTAATTTTCCACGTTTTCAGGGTTTCTCGACATATTCTGGGTCCTACAGTGTGATTTTCTCATTTCCACGTTTTCAGGTTTTGTTGACATATTCCAGGTCCTTCGGTGTGAATTTTTAATTTTCCATGTTTTTCAGTATTTCTCGCCATATTCTGTGCCCGAGAGTGTGAATTTTTAATTTTCACGTTTTTCAGGGTTTCTCGACATATTCTGGGTCCTACAGAGTTATTTTCTCATTTTCGACGTTTTTCAATTTTTTTTTCCAAATCTGGGTCCTACAGTGTGATTATTCTCATTTTCCACCATTTTCAGGTTTTTCCGTCATATTCTGGGTCTTACAGTGTGATTTTCTCATTTCCACGATTTTCAGTATTTCTCGCCATATTCTGAGTCCAAGAGTGTGAATTTTTAATTTTTACGTTTTTCAGAGTTTCTCGGCATATTCTGGGTCCTGCAGTGTGATTTTCTCATTTTCCAACTTTTTCAGGTTTTCTAGCCATATTTGGGGTCCTTCAGTGTGAATTTGTAATTTTCTACTTTTTTCAGGGTTTCTCGCCATATTCTGGGTCCTACAGCGTGTATTTTTAATTTTCCACGTTTTCAGGGTTTCTCGGCATATTCTTGGTCCTACAGTGTGATTTTCTCATTTTCCACGTTTTTCAAGTTTTTTCGCAATTCTGGGTCCTTCAGTGTGAATTTTTAATTTTCTACTTTTTTCAGGTTCTCTCGCCATATTTGGGGTCCCTAAGTGTGAGGATTTAATTTTCTAATTTTTCAGGGTTTCTCGACACATTCTGTGTCCTACATCGTGTATTTTCAATTTTCCACGTTTTTCAAGTTTTTTCTTCATATTCTGTGTCCTACAGTGTGATTTTCTCATTTTCCACCTTTTTCAGGTTTTTTCGCCATATTCTGGTTCCTACAGTGTGTGTTTTGAATTTTCCTCGTTTTTCCGGTTTTCCTTCAGTGTGAATTTTTAATTTTCCACGTTTTTCAGTTTTTCTCGCCATATTATGGTTCCTACAGTGTGAATTTTTAATTTTCCACATTTTTCATGGTTTCTGGGCATATTCTGGGTCCTGCAGTGTGATTTTCTCATTTTCCACCTTTTTCAGGTTTTCTTGCCATATTCGGGGTCCTTCAGTGTGAATATTCAATTTTCTAGTTTTTTCAGGTTTTCTCTCCATATTCTGGGTCCTTCATTGTGATTTTTAAATTTTCCTTGTTTTTCAGGTTTTCTCACCATATTGTAGGTCCTTCTGTGTGAATTTTTAATTTTCCACGTTTTTCAGGTTTTTTTCGTCATATTCTGGGTCCTACACTGAGATTTTCTCATTTCCACGTTTTTCAGGTTTCCCTGCCATATTCTGGGACCTTCAGTGTGAATTTTTAATTATCCACGTTTTTCAGGGTTTCTTGGCATTATCTGTGTTCTGCAGTGTGATTTTCTCATTTCCACGTTTTTCAGGTTTCCTTGCCATATTCCGGGACCTTCAGTGTGAATTTTTAATTTTCCACGTGTTTCAGTATTTCTCGCCATATTCTGGGTAATACAGTGTGAACTTTTAATTTTCAAATTTTTTCATGGTTTCTCGCCATATCCTGTTTCCGACAGTGTGAATTTTTAATTTTCACGATTTTCAGGGTTTCTTGGAATATTCTGGGTCCTGCAGAGTGATTTTCTCTTTTTCCACGTTTTTCGAGTTTTTTTTTCGTAATTCTGAGTCCTACAGTGGGATTTTCTCATTTTACAACTTTTTAAGGTTTTCTCGCCATATTTAGGGTCCTTCAGTGTGATTTTTTATCTTTCTAATTTTTCAGTGTTTCTCGCCATATTCTGTGTCCTTCAGTGTGAGTTTTTAATTATCTACTTTTTTCAGGGTTTCTTGCCATATTCTGGGTCCTACAGCGTGTATTTTTAATTTTCGATGTTTTTCAGGGTTTCTGGTCATATTCTGGGTCCTACAGTGTGATTTTCTCATTTTCCCCTTATTTCAAGTTTTTTCACAATTCTGTGTCCTAAGGTGTGATTTTCTCATTTTCCAACTTTTTCAGGTTTTCTCGCCATATTTGGGGTCCTACAGTGTGAATTTTTAATTTTAATCGTTTTTAAGTTTTTTTCGTCATATACTGGGTCCTACAGTGTGATTTTCTCATTTTCAACCTTTTTCAGTTTTTCTCACCATATTCTGGGTCCTTCAGTGTGAGTTTTTAATTTTCTACTTTTTCAGGGTTTGTTGCCATATTCAGGGTCCTACCACGTGTATGTTTAATTTTGCACGTTTTTCAGGGTTTCTCTGCATATGCTGGGTCCTACAGTATGATTTTCTCATTTTCGACGTTTTTCAAGTTTTTTCACAATTCTGGGTCCTACAGTGTGATTTTCTCATTTTCCACCTTTATCAGATTTTCTCGCCATATTTGGGGTCCTTCTGTGTGAGATTTTAATTTTTTGCTTTTTTCAGTGTTTCTCAACATATTCTGCATCCTACAGTATGAAATTTAAATTTTCACGTTTTTCTGGTTTTCCTGCCATATTCTGGGTCCTACAGTGTGATTTTCTCATTTCCACGTTTCTCAGGTTTTCTTGCCATATTCTGGGTCCTTCAGTGTGAGTTTTTAATTTTCCTCGTTTTTCAGGTTTTCTCTCCATATTCAAGGTCCTTCAGTGTGAATTTTTAATTTTCCACGTTTTCCAGGGTTTCTTGGCATATTCTGGGTCCTACAGTGTGATTATTCTCATTTTCCACCTTTTTCAGGTTTTCTTGCCATATTCCAGGTCCTTCTATGTGAATTTTAATTTTCCACGTTTTTCAGTATTTCTCGGCATATTCTGGGTAATACAGTGTGAAATTTTAATTTTCCACTTGTTTTTTGGTTTCTCGCCATAATCTGGGTCCGACAGTTAGAATTTTTAATTTTCATGTTTTTCAGGGTTTCTCAGCATATTCTGTGTCCTGCAGTGTGATTTTCTCTTTTTCCACGTTTTTCAAGTTTTTTCATAATTCTGAGTCCTACAGTGTGATTTTCTCATTTTCCACCTTTTTCAGGTTTTCTCGCCATATTTGGGGTCCTTCACTGTGACTTTTTAATTTTCTACTTTTTTCAGTTTTTCTTACCATATTTGGGATCCTCCAGTGTGAGTTTTTAATTTTCTACTTTTTTCAGGGTTTCCTGCCATATTCTGGGTCCTACAGCGTGTATTAATAATTTTCCAAGTTTTTCAGTGTTTCTCGGCATATTCTTGATCCTACAGTGTGATTTTCTCTTTTTTGACTTTTTTCATGTTTTTTCTCAATTCTTGATCCTACAGTGTGATTATTCTCATTTTCCACCTTTTTCAGGTTTTCTCCCCATATTCGGGGTCCTTCAGTGTGAATTTTTAATTTTCTACTTTTTTCAGGTTTTCTCGCCATATACGGGTCCTTCAGTGTGAATTTTTAATTTTCCACGTTTTTCAAGTTTTTTCGTCATATTCTCGGTCCTACAGTGTGATTTTCTCATTTCCACGTTTTTCAGGTTTTTTTCATCATATTCGGGATCCTTCAGTGTGGGTTTTTAATTTTCTAATTTTTCACGGTTTCTCAACATATTCTGGGTCCTAATGCGTATATTTTTTAATTTTTCATGTTTTTCAGTGTTTCTAGGCACATTCTGGGTACTACAGTGTGATTTTCACATTTTCCACTTTTTCCGAGTTTTTTCACATTTCTGGGTCTTACCATGTAATTTTCTCATTTTCCACCTTTTTCAGGGTTTCTCGACATATTCCAGGTCCTTCAGTGAGAGTTTTTATTTTTCTACTTATTTCAGGGTTTCTAGCCATATTCTGGGTCCTACAGTGTGAATTTTTCATTTTCTCCATTTTTCAGTGTTTCTGGCCATATTTCCTGGTCTACAGTTTGAGTTTTAAATTTTCCTCGATTTTAGGTTTCATCACCATATTCCGGGTTCTTCAGTGTTAATTTTTACTTTTCCAGGTTTTTCAAGTTTTTTCATAATTCTGGGTCCTACAGTGTGATTTTCTCATTTTCCTTCTTTTTCAGGTTTTCTCGCCATATTTGGGGTTATTCAGTTTGAGTTTGTAATTTTCTACTTTTTTCAGGGTTTCTCGGCATATTCTGGGTCCTAGAGTGTGATTTTCTCATTTACGAAGATTTTAAAGTTTTTTTTTAGCATTTGGTCCTAAAGTGTGATTATTCTCATTTTCAACCTTTTTCAGGTTTTCTTGCCATAGTCGGAGTCCTTCATTGTGAATTTTTAATTTTCCACGTTTTTCAGGTTTTTTTTTTTGTCATATCCTTGGTCCTACAGTGTGATTTTCTCATTTCCACGTTTTTCAGATTTTCCTACCATATTCCAGGTCCTTCAGTGTGAATTTTTAATTTTCCACGTTTTTCAGTATTTCTAGCCATATTCTGGGTAATACAGTGTGAATTTTTAATTTTCCACGTTTTTCAAGGTTTCTTGCCATATTCTGGTCCTATAGTGTGAATTTTTAATTTTCAATATTTTTCAGTGTTTCTCGCCATATTCTGGGTCCTACAGTGTGAATATTTAATTTTCCAGGTTTTTCAGGTTTTTTGGTCATATTCTGGGTCCTTCAGTGTGCGATTTTATTTTTCCTCGTTTTTCAGTTTTGCTCTCTATATCCGGGTCATTCAGTGTGAATTTTTAATTTTCCACGTTTTTCAGGTTTCTTCGTCATATTCTGGTTCTACTGTGTAATTTTCTCACTTCCAGGTTTTTCAGGTTTTCTTGCCATATTCCAGGACCTTCATTGTGAATTTATAATTTTTCAAGTGTTTCAGTATTTCATACCATATTCTGGGTAATACAGTCTGAATTTTTAATTTTCACGTTTTTCAGGGTTTGTCAGCATACAGTGCGATTTTCTCATTTTCCACATTTCAGGTTTTCTCACCATATTCGGTGTCCTTCAGTGTGAGTTTTTAATTTTCCTCGTTTTTTCAGGTTTTATTGCCATATTCTGTGTCCTTCAGTGTGAATTTTTAATTTTCTACTTTTTTCATGTTTTCTCGCCATATTCACACTGTCAGACACAGAATATGGCGAGAAATACTGAAAAACGTATTCAGTATTCAGTATTTATGGCAAGAAAAGTGTGATTTTCTCATTTTCAACGTTTGTCAATTTTTTTTTTCCAAATCTCGGTCCTAGAGTGTGATTATTCTCATTTTCCACCTTTTTCAGGTTTTCTGGCCATATTCTGGGTTCTACAGTGTGAGTTTTGAGTTTTCCTTCAGTGTGAGTTTTTTATTTTCTAATTTTTCAGTTTTTCTCACCATATTCCAGGTCCTTCACTGTGAATTTTTAATTTTCCACGTTTTTCAGGTTTTCTGGAATACTCTGGGTCCTTAATTGTGAATTTTTAATATTGCACGTTTTTCAGGTTTTTGGGTCATATTCTGTGTCCTACAGAGTAATTTTCTCATTTACACGTTTTCCATGTTTTTTTTGCCATATTGCAGTTTCTTCAGTGTGACTTTTTAATTTTCC
>NW_028227351.1:70335-142398 GCF_978045245.1 Mus caroli
TCCTGAAAAAGATGGAAAATGAGAATAATCACACTATATAAACCAGATTTGGAAAAAAAATTGAAAAACGTCGAAAATGAGAAAATCACACTGTAGGACCCAGAATATGCCTAGAAACCCTGAAAACATGGAAAATTAAAAATACACGCTGTAGGACCCAGAATATGACGGAAAAACCTGAAAATCGTGGAAAATTAAAAATTAACACTAAAGAGCCAGGCATATGGCGAGAAAACATGAAAAAAGAGGAAAACTCAAAACTCACGCTGTAGGACACAGAATATGTTGAGAAACCCTGAAAAATTAGAAAATTAAAAACTCACACTGAAGAACCCCAAATATGGCGAGAGAACCTGAAAAATGTAGAAAATTAAAAATTCACAGTGAAAGACCCAGAACATGGCAATAAAACCTGAAAAACGAGGAAAATTCAAAACTCACTATGTAGGACCCAGAATATGGCAAGAAAAGCAGAAAAAGGAGGAAAACTCAAAACTCACACTGTAGGACCCAGAATATGGCTAGAAACCCTGAAGAAAGTAGAAAATTACAAACTCACACTGAAGGACCCCTAATATGGCGAGAAATCCTGAAAAAGGTGGAAAATGAGAAAATCACTCTGTAGAACCCAGAATTGGGAAAAAACCTGAAAAATGTCGTAATTGAGAAAAATCACACTGTAGGACCCAGAATATGACGAAAAACCCTGAAAACATGGAAAATTTAAAATGCACGCTGCAGGACACAGAATATGCCTAGAAACCCTGAATAACGTGAAAATTAACGATTCACACTGTCGGACAAAGAATATGGCGAGAAACCATGAAAAAAGTGGAAAATTAAAAATTCACAACTGTATTATGCAAAATATGGAAAGAAATACTGAAAAACGTGAAAATTAAAAATTCACACTGAAGGACCTGGAATATGGCAAGAAAACCTGAAAAACGTGGAAATGAGAAAATCACACTGTAAGTCCCAGAATATGACGAAAAAACCTGAAAAAAGTAGAAAATTAAAAATTCACACTGAAGGACCCAGAATATGTAGAGATAACCTGAAAAACGAGGAAAATTAAAAATTCACACTGAGGGACCCAGAATATGGCGAGAAAACCTGAAAAAATTAGAAAATTAAAAATTCACACTGAAGGACCCCGAATATGGCCAGAAAAACTGAAAAAGGTGGAAAATGACAATAATCACACTGTAGGACCCAGAATTGCGAAAAAACTTGAAAAGCGTCGAAAATGAGAAAATCACACTGTAGGACCCATAATGTGCCGAGAAACCCTGAAAACGTGGTAAATTAAAAATACACGGTGTAGGACCCAGAATATGGTAAGAAACCCTGAAAAAAGTAGAAAATTAAAATCTCAGAGTGAAGTACCCCAAGAATTGCGAAAAAACTTGAAAATCGTGGAAAATGAGAAAATCACACTGCTGGACCCAGAATATGCCGATAAACCCTGAAAAACGTGAAAATTAAAAATTCACATTGTCGGACACAGAATATGGCAAGAATCATGAAAAAAGTGGAAATTAAAAATTCACACTGTATTACCCAGTATATGGCGAGAAATATTGAAAACGTGGAAAATTAAAAAATCACACTGAAGTACCCCTTATATGGCAAGAAAACCTGAAAATCAAGGAAAATTCAAAACTCACACTAAAGGACCCAGAATATGGCGAGAAATCCTAAAAAAAAAAGATGGAAAATGAGAATAATCACACTATAGAATCCAGATTTGAAAAAAAAAATTGAAAAACGTCGAAAATGAGAAAATCACACTGTAGGACCCAGAATATGCCGAGAAACCCTGAAAACATGGAAAATTAAAAATACACGCTGTAGGACCCAGAATATGGCGAGAAACCCTGAAAAAAGTAGAAAATTACAAACTCACACTGAAGGACCCCAAATATGGCTAGAAAACCTGAAAAATGTGGAAAATGAGAAAATCACACTGCAGGACCCAGAAAATGCCAAGAAACCCTGAAAAACGTGAAAATTAAAAATTCACACTGTTGGACACAGAATATGGCGAGAAATACTGAAAAACGTGGAAAATTTAAAATTCACACTGAAGGTCCTGGAATATGTCAAGAAAAGCTGAAAAAGGTGGAAATGAGAAAAATCACACTGTAGGACCCATAATATGACGGAAAAACATGAAAAACGAGGAAAATTAAAAATTAACACTAAAGTGCCTGGCATATGGCGAGAAAACCTAAAAAACGAGGAAAACTCAAAACTCACGCTGTAGGACACAGAATATGTCGAGAAACCCTGAAAAATTAGAAAATTAAAAACTCACACTGAAGAAACCCAAATATGGCGAGAGAACATGAAAAATGTAGAAAATTAAAAATTCACACTAAAGGACCCAGAACATCGCAATAAAACCTGAAAAATGAGGAAAAATCAAAACTCACTATGTAGGACCCAGAATATGGCAAGAAAACCTGAAAAAGGAGGAAAACTCAAAACTCACACTGTAGAACCCAGAATATGGCCAGAAAACCTGAAAAAGGTGGAAAATGAGAATAATCACACTCTAGGACCGAGATTTGGAAAAAAAAAATTGACAAACGTTGAAAATGAGAAAATCACACTGTAGGACCCAGAATATGCTGAGAAACCCTGAAAAACGTGGAAAATTAAAAATACACGCTGTAGGACCCAGAATATGGAGAGAAACCCTGAAAAATTAGAAAAGTAAAAAATCATACTGAAGGACCCCAAACATGGCGAGAAAACCTGAAATAGGTGGAAAATGAGAAAATCACACTGTCGGACCCAGAATTACACAAAAACTTGAAAAACGTGGAAAATGAGAAAATCACACGGCAGGACCCAGAATATGCAGAGAAACCCTGAAAAACGTGAAAATTAAAAATTCACACTGTCAGACACAGAATATGGCGAGAAATACTGAAAAACGTGGAAAATTAAAAATTCACACTGAAGAAACTGCAATATGGCAAAAAAAACATGGAAAACGTGTAAATGAGAAAATTACTCTGTAGGACACAGAATATGACCCAAAAACCTGAAAAACGTGCAATATTAAAAATTCACAATTAAGGACCCAGAGTATTCCAGAAAACCTGAAAAACGTTGGAAAATTAAAAATTCACAGTGAAGGACCTGGAATATGGTGAGAAAAACTGAAAAATTAGAAAATAAAAAACTCACACTGAAGGAAAACTCAAAACTCACACTGTAGAACCCAGAATATGGCCAGAAAACCTGAAAAAGGTGGAAAATGAGAATAATCACACTCTAGGACCGAGATTTGGAAAAAAAAAATTGACAAACGTTGAAAATGAGAAAATCACACTTTTCTTGCCATAAATACTGAATACTGAATACGTTTTTCAGTATTTCTCGCCATATTCTGTGTCTGACAGTGTGAATATGGCGAGAAAACATGAAAAAAGTAGAAAATTAAAAATTCACACTGAAGGACACAGAATATGGCAATAAAACCTGAAAAAACGAGGAAAATTAAAAACTCACACTGAAGGACCCCGAATATGGTGAGAAAACCTGAAATGTGGAAAATGAGAAAATCGCACTGTATGCTGACAAACCCTGAAAAACGTGAAAATTAAAAATTCAGACTGTATTACCCAGAATATGGTATGAAATACTGAAACACTTGAAAAATTATAAATTCACAATGAAGGTCCTGGAATATGGCAAGAAAACCTGAAAAACCTGGAAGTGAGAAAATTTCACAGTAGAACCAGAATATGACGAAGAAACCTGAAAAACGTGGAAAATTAAAAATTCACACTGAATGACCCGGATATAGAGAGCAAAACTGAAAAACGAGGAAAAATAAAATCGCACACTGAAGGACCCAGAATATGACCAAAAAACCTGAAAAACCTGGAAAATTAAATATTCACACTGTAGGACCCAGAATATGGCGAGAAACACTGAAAAATATTGAAAATTAAAAATTCACACTATAGGACCAGAATATGGCAAGAAACCTTGAAAAACGTGGAAAATTAAAAATTCACACTGTATTACCCAGAATATGGCTAGAAATACTGAAAAACGTGGAAAATTAAAAATTCACACTGAAGGACCTGGAATATGGTAGGAAAATCTGAAAAACGTGGAAATGAGAAAATCACACTGTAGGACCAAGGATATGACAAAAAAAAAAAACCTGAAAAACGTGGAAAATTAAAAATTCACAATGAAGGACTCCGACTATGGCAAGAAAACCTGAAAAAAGGTTGAAAATGAGAATAATCACACTTTAGGACCAAATGCTAAAAAAAAACTTTAAAATCTTCGTAAATGAGAAAATCACACTCTAGGACCCAGAATATGCCGAGAAACCCTGAAAAAAGTAGAAAATTACAAACTCAAACTGAATAACCCCAAATATGGCGAGAAAACCTGAAAAAGAAGGAAAATGAGAAAATCACACTGTAGGACCCAGAATTATGAAAAAACTTGAAAAACCTGGAAAAGTAAAAATTAACACTGAAGAACCCGGAATATGGTGATGAAACCTAAAATCGAGGAAAATTTAAAACTCAAACTGTAGACCAGGAAATATGGCCAGAAACACTGAAAAATGGAGAAAATGAAAAATTCACACTGTAGGACCCAGAATATGGCTAGAAACCCTGAAATAAGTAGAAAAATAAAAACTCTCACTGAAGGACCTGGAATATGTCGAGAAACCCTGAAAAAAGGTGGAAAATGAGAAAATTACATGGTAAGACCCAGAAATGTGAAAAAACTCGGAAAAAGTGGAAAATGTGAAAATCACACTGTAGGACCCAGAATGTGCCTAGAAACACTGAAAAACATGAAAAATTAAAAAATATACGCATTAGGACCCAGAATATGTTGAGAAACCCTGAAAAATTAGAAAATTAAAAACCCACACTGAAGGATCCCGAATATGATGAAAAAAACCTGAAAAACGTGGAAATGAGAAAATCACACTGTAGGACCGAGAATATGACGAAAAAACTTAAAAAACGTGGAAAATTAAAAATTCACACTGAAGGACCCGTATATGGCGAGAAAACCTGAAAAAAGTAGAAAATTAAAAATTCACACTGAAGGACCCCGAATATGGGGAGAAAACCTGAAAAAGGTGGAAAATGAGAATAATCACACTGTAGGATCAAGAATTGAGAAAAAACATGAAAAAAAGTCAAAAAAGAGAAAATCACACTGTAGGATCAAGAATATGCCGAGAAACACTGAAAAACTTGGAAAATTATTAATACACGCTGTAGGACCCAGAATATGGCAGGAAACCCTGAAAAAAGTAGAAAATTAAAAACTCACACTGGAGGATCCCAAATATGGTAAGAAAAACTGAACAAAGTAGAAAATTAAAAAGTCACAGTGAAGGACCCCAAATATGGCGAGAAAACCTGAAAAAGGTGGAAAATGAGAAAATCACACTGTAGGACTCAGAATTATGAAAAAACTTGAAAAACGTGGAAAAAGAGAAAATCACACTGCAGGACACAGAATATGCGGAGAAACCCTGAAAAACATGAAAATTAAAAATTCTAACTGTCGGACCCAGATTATGGCGAGAAACCAAAAAACAAGTGGAAAATTAAAATTTCACACTGTATTACCCAGAATATGCCGAGAAATACTGAAAAACGTGGAAAATTAAAATTCACATAGAAGGACCTGGAATATGGCAAGAAAACCTGAAAAAGGTGGAAAATGAGAATAATCACACTGTAGGACCCAGAATATGCCAAGAAACCCTGGAAAACGTGGAAAATTAAAAATTCACACTGAAGGACCTTGAATATGGAGAGAAAACCTGAAAAACGAGGAAAATTAAAAACTCACACTGAAGGACCCAGAATATGGCAAGAAAACCTGAGAAACGTGGAAATGAGAAAATCACACTGTAGGACCCAGAATATGGCAGGAAAACCAGAAAAACGTGAAAATTTAAATTTCATACTGTAGGATGCAGAATATGTTGAGAAACACTGAAAAAAGCAAAAAATTAAAATCTCACACAGAAGGACCCCAAATATGGCGAGAAAATCTGATAAAGGTGGAAAATGAGAAAATCACACTGTAGGACCCAGAATTGCGAAAAAACTTGAAAAACGTCGAAAATGAGAAAATCATACTGTAGGACCCAGCATATGCAGAGAAACCCTGAAAAACGTGCAAAATTAAACATACACGTGGTAGGACCCTGAATATGGCAACAAACCCTGAAAAAGTAGAAAATTAAAAACTCACACTGAAGGACCCAGAATATGGTGAGAAAAACTGAAAAAGGTTGAAAATGAGAAAATCACACTGTAGGACCCAGTATATGACGAAAAAAACTTAAAAACGATTAAAATTAAAAATTCACACTGTAGGACCCCAAATATGGCGAGAAAACCTGAAAAAGTTGGAAAATGAGAAAATCACACCTTAGGACACAGAATTGTGAAAAAACTTGAAATAAGGGGAAAATGAGAAAATCACACTGTAGGACCCAGAATATGACCAGAAACCCTGAAAAACATCGAAAATTAAAAATACACGCTGTAGGACCCAGAATATGGCAAGAAACCCTGAAAAAAGTAGATAATTAAAAACTCACACTGAAGGACACAGAATATGGCGAGAAACACTGAAAAATTAGAAAGATAAAAAATCACACTGAAGGACCCTAAATATGGCGAGAAAACCTTAAAAAGTTGTAAAATGAGAAAATCCCACTGTATGACTCAGAATTACGAAAAAAAAACTCGAAAAACGTGGAAAAAGAGAAAATCACTCTGCAGGACCCAGAATATTCCAAGAAACCCTGAAAATCGTGAAAATTAAAAATTCACACTGTCGGAAACAGGATATGGCGAGAAACCATGAAAAAATTTGAAAATTAAAAGTTCACACTGTATTACCCAGAATATGGCGAGAAATACTGAAACACGTGGAAAATTAAAAATTCACACTGAAGGTCCCGGAATATGGCAAGGAAACCTGAAAAACGTGGAAATGAGAAAATCACACTGCAGAACACAGATAATGCCAAGAAACCCTGAAAAACGTGGATAATTAAAAATTCACACTGAAGGTCCCAGAATATGGCAGGGAAACCTGAAAAACGTGGAAATGAGAAAATCTCAGTGTAGGACCCAGAATATGACGAAAAAAACCTGAAAAACGTGGAAAATTAAAAATTCACACAGAAGGACCTACAATATGGTGAGAAAACCTGAAAAACAAGGAAAATTTAAAAATCACAATGAAGGACCCAGAATATGGAGAGAAAACCTGAAAAAACTAGAAAATTGAATATTCACACTGAAGGACCCCGAATATGGCAAGAAAACCTGAAAAAGGTGGAAAATGAGAAAATCACACTGCAGGACCCAGAATATGCCCAGAAACCATGAAAAATGTGGAAAATTAAAAATTCACACTGTAGGAACCATAATATGGCGAGAAAAACTGAAAAACGTGGAAAATTAAAAATTCACACTGAAGGAAAACCTGAAAAACGAGGAAAATTCAAAACACACACTGTAGGAACCAGAATATGGCGAAAAAACCTGAAAAAGGTGGAAAATGAGAAAATCACACTGTAGGACACAGAATATGAAGAAAAAACTTGAAAAACGTGGAAAATTGAAAATACACGATGTAGGACACAGAATGTGTCGAGAAACCCTGAAAAATTAGAAAATTAAATCCTCACACTTAGGGACCCCAAATATGGCGAGAGAACCTGAAAAAAGTAGAAAATTAAAAATTCACACTGAAGGACCCAGAATTGCGAAAAAACTTGAAAAACGTGGAAAATGAGAAAATCACACTGTAGGACCAAGAATATGCCGAGAAACCCTGAAAACGTGGAAAATTAAAAATACACGCTGTAGGACCCAGAATATGGCGAGAAACCCTGAAAAAAGTAGAAAATTACAAATTCACACTGAAGGACCCCAAATATGGCTAGAAAACCTGAAAAAGTTGGAAAATGAGAAAATCACACTGCAGGACCCAGAATATGCCGAGAAACTCTGAAAAACGTAAAAATTAAAAATTCACACTCTTGGACTCAGAATATGGCGAGAAATACTGAAAATCGTGGAAATGAGAAAATCACACTGTAGGACCCAGAATATGACGGAAAAACCTGAAAATGGTGGAAAATGAGAATAATCACACTGTAGGACCCAGATTTGGAAAAAAAAATTGAAAAACGTCGAAAATGAGAAAATAACTCTGTAGGACCCAGAATATGTCGAGAAACCCTGAAAAACGTGAAAATTAAAAATTCACACTCTAGGGCACAGAATATGGCGAGAAATACTGAAAAACATGGAAAATTAAAAATTCACACCGAAGGACCTGGAATATGTCAACAAAACCTGAAAACGTGGAAATGAGAAAATCACACTGTAGGACCCAGAATATGTCGAGAAACCCTGAAAACGTGGAAAATTAAAAATACACGCTGTAGGACACAGAATATGGTGAGAAACCCTGAAAAAAGAAGAAAATTAAAACCTCACACTGAAGGACCCCAAATATGGCGATTAAACCTGAGAAAGGTGGAAAATGAGAAAATCACACTGTAGGACCCAGAATTATGAAAAAACTTGAAAAACGTGGAAAATGTGAAAATCACACTGTAGGACAGAGAATATGCGGAGAAACCCTGAAAACGTGGAAAATTAAAAATACACGCTGTAGAACCCAGAATATGGCGAGAAAACCTGAGAAAAGTAGAAAATTACATACTCACACTGAAGGACTCCAAATTTGGTAGAAAACCTGATAAAGGTGGAAAATGAGAAAATCACACTGTAGCACCCAGAATTAAAAAAAAAAAAAAAACGTGAAAAACGTGGAAAATGAGAAAATCACACTGCAGAACACAGATAATGCTGAGAAACCCTGAAAAACGTGGAAATGAGAAAATCACACTGTAGGACCCAGAATTGGAAAAAAACTTGAAAAACTTGTAAAATGAGAAAATCACACTGTAGGTCCCAGAATATGGCGAGAAACCCCGAAAAACATGCAAAATTAAATATAAACGCTGTAGGACCCAGAATAAGGCAAGAAACCCTGTAAAAAGTAGATAATTAAAAACTCACACTGAAAGACCTGGAATATGGCGACAAAACCAGAAAAACATGGAAAATTAATAACTCACACTCAAGGATTTGGAATATAGGGAGAAAACCTTAAAAATGTGGAAAATTATCAACTCACTCAGAAAGACCTGGAATATGGCCAGAAAACCTGAAAAACGTGGAAGGACATAGAATATGGCAAGAAATCTTGAAAAGGTAGAAAATTAAAAATTCACACTGTAGGACCCAAAATATGTTGAGAAACCCTGAAAAACGTGGAAAATTAAAAACTCACACTGAAGGACTTGGAATATGATGAAAAACCCTGAAAAAAGTGGAAAATTAAAAATTCCCACTTAAGGACATAGAATATGGCAAGAAACCCTGAAAAAGTGGAAAAACAGAAATTCCCACTGTAGGACCCAAAATTGCGAAAATAACTTGAAAAGGGGGGAAAATGAGAAAAACATACTGTAAGACCCAGAATATGCGAGAAAACCCTAATCAACTACCAGCACTACATGGTGGCCCATCTCCAGTTCCCGGGGATCAGATAGACAGACAGACAGACAGACAGAGATATGGATGGCAGGCCTGCCTGGTCTTTCTTATACTTTTTAAAAAATGTTTATTTATTTATTTATTTATTTATCTATTTATTTAGTAGATATAAGTACACTGTAGCTGTCTTCAGACACTCCAGAAGAGGGTGTCAGATTCTGGAGAATCTAAATCCCTCTTATGGTCTGCATATGATGTACATAAACACAGCCTCACATATACCTCTAAATATTTAAAGATGGGTGGCGCCACTGAATGGGCTCAACAATTAACAGCATTGTCTCCTCTTGCAGAGTACCTGGGATCAACTACCAGCAACTATATGGTGGCCCATCTCCAGTTCCAGGGGATCAGACAGACAGACATACAGACAGTGATAAGGATGGCAGGCCTGCCTGGTCTTTCTTTCTTTCTTATCTTTTTAAAAAAATGTTTATTTATATATTTATTCATGTATTTATTAGATATAAGTACACTGTAGCTGTCTTCAGACACTCCAGAATAGGGTGTCAGATTGTGGAGAATCTAAATCCCTCTTATGGTCTGCATATGATGTACATAAACACAGCCTCACATATACTTCTAAAAATTTAAAGATGGGTGGGGCCACTGAAAGGGCTCAACAATTAACAGCATTGTCTCCTCTTCCAGAGAACCTGGGATCAACTACCAGCAACTATATGGTGGCCCATCTCCAGTTTCAGGGTATCTGACAGATAGACAGACAGACAGACAGACAGACAGACAGACAAGGTGGCAGGCCTGCCTGGTCTTTCTTTCTTTCTTATTCTTTTTAAAAAATGTTTATTTATTTATTTATGTATTTATTAGATATAAGTACAATGTAGCTGTCTTCAGTCACTCCAGAAGAGGGTGTCAGATTCTGGAGAATCTATATCCCTCTTATGGTCTGCATATGATGTACATAAACACAGCCTCACATTTACTTCTAAAAATTTAAAGATGTGTGGGGCCAATGAAAGGGATCAACAATTAACAGCATTGTCTCCTCTTATAGAGAACATGGGATCAACTACCAGCAACTATATGGTGGCCCATCTCCAGTTCCAGGGGATCAGACAGACAGACAGACAGACAGACAGATAGAGTTAAGGATGGCAGGCCTACCTGGTCTTTCATTCTTTCTTATCCTTTTTAAAAAAATGTTTATTAATTTAAGTATGTATTTATTAGATGGAAGTACACTGTAGCTGTCTTCAAACACTCCCGAAGAGGGTGTCAGATTCTGGAGAATCTATATCCCTCTTATGGTCTGCATATGATGTACATGAACACATCCTCACATATACTTCTAAAAATTTAAAGATGGGTGGGGCCACTGAAAGGGCTCAACAATTAACAGCACTGACTCCTCTTCCAGAGAACCTGGGATCAACTACCAGCAATTATATGGTGGCCCATCTCCAATTCCAGGGGATCAGACAGACAGACAGATAGACAAACAAGGATGGCAGGCCTGCCTGGTCTCTCTTTCTTTATTATCCTTTTTAAAAAATGTTTATTTGTTTTTTTATGAATTTATTAGATATAAGTACACTGTAGCTGTCTTCAGACACTCTAGAAGAGTGTGTCATCTTCTGGAGAATCTAAATCCCTCTTATGGTCTGCATATGATGTACATAAACACAGCCTCACATATACTTCTAAAAATTTAAAGATGGGTGGGGCCACTGAAAGGGCTCAACAATTAACAGCATTGTCTCCTCTTCCAGAGGACCTGGGATCAACTACCAGCAACTATATTGTGGCCCATCTCCAGTTCCAGGGGATCAGACAGACATACAGACAGACAGACAGACAAGGATTGCAGGCCTGCCTGGTTTTTCTTTCTTTCTTATACATTTTAAAAATGTTTATTTATTTATATATGTATTTCTTAGATATAAGTACACTGTAGCTTTCTTTAGACACTCCAGAGGAGGGTGTCAGATTCTGGAGAATCTAAATCCCTCTTATGGTCTGCATATGATGTACATAAACACAGCCTCACATATACTTCTAAAAATTTAAAGAAGGGTGGGGCCACTCTAAAAGCTCAACAATTAACAGCATTGTCTCCTCTTCCAGAGTACCTGGGATCAACTACCAGCAACTATATGGTGGCCCATCTCCAGTTCCAGGGGATCAGACAGACAGACATACAGACAGTGAAATGGATGGCAGGCCTGCCTGGTCTTTCTTTGTTTCTTATCCTTTTTAAAAAAATGTTTATTTATATATTTATTTATGTATTTATTAGATATAAGTACACTGTAGCTGTCTTCAGACACTCCAGAAGAAGGTGTCAGATTCTGGAGAATCTAAATCCCTCTTATTGTCTGCATATGATGTACATAAACACAGCCTCACATATACCTCTAAATATTTAAAGATGGGTGGCGCCACTGAAAGGGCTCAACAATTAACAGCATTGTCTCCTCTTCCAGAGTACCTGGGATCAACTACCAGCAACTATATGGTGGCCCATCTCCAGTTCCAGGGGATCAGACAGACAGATATACAGACAGTGAAAAGGATGGCAGGCCTGCCTGGTCTTTCTTTCTTTCTTATCCTTTTTAAAAAAATGTTTATTTATATATTTATTTATGTATTTATTAGATATAAGTACACTGTAGCTGTCTTCAGACACTCCAAAAGAGGGTGTCAGATTCTGGAGAATCTAAATCCCTCTTATGGTCTGCATATGATGTACATAAACACAGCCTCACATATACTTCTAAAAATTTAAAGATGTGTGGGGCCACTGAGAGGGCTCAACAATTAACAGCATTGTCTCCTCTTTCAGAGAACCTGGGAAAAAATACCAGCACCTTATGGTGGCCCATCTCCAGTTCCAGTGGATCAGACAGACAGACAGACAGAGAGACAGAGATAAGGATGGCAGGCCTGCCTGGTCTTTCTTTATTTCTTATACTTTTTAAAAAATGTTTATTTATTTATTTATTTATTTATGTATTTATTAGATATAAGTACACTGTAGCTGTCTTCAAACACTCCAGAAGAGGGTGTCAGATTCTGGAGAATCTAAATCCCTCTTATGGTCTGCATATGATGTACATAAACACAGCCTCACATATACTTCTAAATATTTAAAGATGGGTAGGGCCACTGATAGGGCTCAACAATTAACAGCCTTGTCTCCTCTTCCAGAGAACCTGGGATCAACTACCAGCAACTTTATGGTAGCCCAACTCCAGTTCCAGGGGATCAGACAAACAGACAGACAGACAGAGATAAGGATGGCAGGCCTGCCTGGTCTTACTTTCTTTCTTATCATTTTTAAAAAATGTTTATTTATTTATTTATTTATTTATTTATTTATTTATTTATTATATATAAGTACACGGTAGCTGTCTTCAGACACTCCAGTAGAGGGTGTCAGATTCTGGAGAATCTAAATCCTCTTATAATCTGAATATGATGTACATAAACACATCCTCACATAAACTTCTAAATATTTAAAGAAGTGTGGGGCCACTGAGAGGGCTCAACAATTAACCAAATTGTCTCCTCTTCCAGAGAACCTTGGATCAACTACCAGCACTACATGGTGGCCCATCTCCAGTTCCCGGGGATCAGATAGACAGACAGACAGACAGACAGAGATATGGATGGCAGGCCTGCCTGGTCTTTCTTTCTTTCTTATACTTTTGAAAAAATGTTTATTTATTTATTTATTTATTTATCTATTTATTTATTAGATATAAGTACACTGTAGCTGTCTTCAGACACTCCAGAAGAGGGTGTCAGATTCTGGAGAATCTAAATCCCTCTTATGGTCTGCATATGATGTACATAAACACAGCCTCACATATACCTCTAAATATTTAAAGATGGGTGGCGCCACTGAAAGGGCTCAACAATTAACAGCATTGTCTCCTCTTGCAGAGTACCTGGGATCAACTACCAGCAACTATATGGTGGCCCATCTCCAGTTCCAGGGGATCAGACAGACAGACATACAGACAGTGATAAGAATGGAAGGCCTGCCTGGTCTTTCTTTCTTTCTTATCTTTTTAAAAAAATGTTTATTTATATATTTATTCATGTATTTATTAGATATAAGTACATTGTAGCTGTCTTCAGACACTCCAGAAGAGGGTGTCAGATTGTGGAGAATCTAAATCCCTCTTATGGTCTGCATATGATGTACATAAACACAGCCTCACATATACTTCTAAAAATTTAAAGATGGGTGGGGCCACTGAGAGGGCTCAACAATTAACAGCATTGTCTCCTCTTTCAGAGAACCTGGGATAAACTACCAGCACCTTATGGTGGCCCATCTCCAGTTCCAAGGGATCAGACAGACAGACAGACAGACTGACAGAGGTAAGGATGGAGGCCTGCCTGGTCTTTATTTCTTTCTTATACTTTTAAGAAATGTTTATTAATTTAAGTATGTATTTATTAGATTTAAGTACAAGGTAGCTGTCTTCAGACACTCTAAAAGAGGGTGTCATCTTCTGGAGAATCTAAATCCCTCTTATGGTCTGCATATGATGTACATAAACACAGCCTCACATATATTTCTAAAAATTTAAAGATGGGTGGGCCCACTGAAAGGGCTCAACAATTAACAGCATTGTCTCTTCTTCCAGAGAACGTGGGATCAACTACCAGCAACTATATGGTGGCCCATCTCAAGTTCCAGGGGATAAGACAGACAGACAGACAGACAGAGATTAGGATGGCAGGCCTGCCTGATTTTTCTTTCTTTCTTATCCTTTTAAAATAATGTTTATTTCTTTATTTATTTATTTATTTATTCATTTATTTATTTATTTATTTATGTATTTATTAGATGTAAGTACACTGTAGCTGTCTTCAGACTCTCCAGAAGAGGGTGTCAGATTCTGGAGAATCAATATCCCTCATATGGTCTGCATATGATGTACATGAACACAGCCTCACATATACTTCTAAAAATTTAAAGATGGGTGGGGCCACTGAAAGGGCTCAACAATTAACAGCATTGTCTCCTCTTCCAGAGAACCTGGGATCAACTACCAGCAACTATATGGTGGCCCATCTCCAGTTTCAGGGTATCTGACAGATAGACAGACAGACAGACAGACAGACAAAGTGGCAGGCCTGCCTGGTCTTTCTTTCTTTCTTATTCTTTTTAAAAAATGTTTATTTATTTATTTATGTATTTATTAGATATAAGTACAATGTAGCTGTCTTCAGTCACTCCAGAAGAGGGTGTCAGATTCTGGAGAATCTATATCCCTCTTATGGTCTGCATATGATGTACATAAACACAGCCTCACATATACTTCTAAAAATTTAAAGATGGGTGGGGCCACTGAAAGGGCTCAACAATTAACAGCACTGACTCCTCTTCCAGAGAACCTGGGATCAACTACCAGCAATTATATGGTGGCCCATCTCCAGTTCCAGGGGTTCAGACAGACAGACAGACAGACAAACAAGGATGGCAGGCCTGCCTGGTCTCTCTTTCTTTATTATCCTTTTTAAAAAATGTTTATTTGTTTATTTATGAATTTATTAGATATAAGTACACTGTAGCTGTCTTCAGACACTCTAGAAGAGTGTGTCATCTTCTGGAGAATCTAAATCCCTCTTATGGTCTGCATATGATGTACATAAACACAGCCTCACATATACTTCTAAAAATTTAAAGATGGGTGGCGCCACTGAAAGGGCTCAACAATTAACAGCATTGTCTCCTCTTCCAGAGTACCTTGGATCAACTACCAGCAACTATATGGTGGCCCATCTCCAGTTCCAGGGGATCAGACAGACAGACATACAGACAGTGAAAAGGATGGCAGGCCTGCCTGGTCTTACTTTCTTTCTTATCATTTTTAAAAAATGTTTATTTATTTATTTATTTATTTATTTATTTATTTATTTATTTATTTATTATATATAAGTACACTGTAGCTGTCTTCAGACACTCCAGTAGAGGGTGTCAGATTCTGGAGAATCTAAATCCTCTTATAATCTGAATATGATGTACATAAACACAGCCTCACATAAACTTCTAAATATTTAAAGAAGTGTGGGGCCACTGAAAGTGCTCAACAATTAACCGAATTGTCTCTTCTTCCAGAGAACCTTGGATCAACTACCAGCACTATATGGTGGCCCATCTCCAGTTCCCGGGGATCAGATAGACAGACAGACAGACAGACAGACAGAGATATGGATGGCAGGCCTGCCTGGTCTTTCTTTCTTTCTTATACTTTTTAAAAAATGTTTATTTATTTATTTATTTATTTATCTATTTATTTATTAGATATAAGTACACTGTAGCTGTCTTCAGACACTCCAGAAGAGGGTGTCAGATTCTGGAGAATCTAAATCCCTCTTATGGTCTGCATATGATGTACATAAACACAGCCTCACATATACCTCTAAATATTTAAAGATGGGTGGCGCCACTGAAAGGGCTCAACAATTAACAGCATTGTCTCCTCTTGCAGAGTACCTGGGATCAACTACCAGCAACTATATGGTGGCCCATCTCCAGTTCCAGGGGATCAGACAGACAGACATACAGACAGTGATAAGGATGGCAGGCCTGCCTCGTCTTTCTTTCTTTCTTATCTTTTTAAAAAATGTTTATTTATATATTTATTCATGTATTTATTAGATATATGTACACTGGAGCTGTCTTCAGACACTCCAGAAGAGGGTGTCAGATTGTGGAGAATCTAAATCCCTCTTATGGTCTGCATATGATGTACATAAACACAGCCTCACATATACTTCTAAAAATTTAAAGATGTGTGGGGCCACTGAGAGGGCTCAACAATTAACAGCATTGTCTCCTCTTTCAGAGAACCTGGGATAAACTACCAGCAACTTATGGTGGCCCATCTCCAGTTCCAAGGGATCAGACAGACAGACAGACAGACTGACAGAGATAAGGATGGAGGCCTGCCTGGTCTTTCTTTCTTTCTTATACTTTTAAGAAATGTTTATTAATTTAAGTATGTATTTATTAGATTTAAGTACAAGGTAGCTGTCTTCAGACACTCTAAAAGAGGGTGTCATCTTCTGGAGAATCTAAATCCCTCTTATGGTCTGCATATGATGTACATAAACACAGCCTCACATATATTTCTAAAAATTTAAAGATGGGTGGGCCCACTGAAAGGGCTCAACAATTAACAGCATTGTCTCTTCTTCCAGAGAACGTGGGATCAACTACCAGCAACTATATGGTGGCCCATCTCAAGTTCCAGGGGATAAGACAGACAGACAGACAGACAGAGATAAGGATGGCAGGCCTGCCTGATTTTTCTTTCTTTCTTATCCTTTTTAAAAAATGTTTATTAATTAATTAATTTATTTATTCATTTATTCATTTATTCATTTATTCATTTATTCATTTATTCATTTATTTATGTATTTATTAGATGTAAGTACACTGTAGCTGTCTTCAGACTCTCCAGAAGAGCGTGTCAGATTCTGGAGAATCAATATCCCTCATATGGTCTGCATATGATGTACATGAACTCAGCCTCACATATACTTCTAAAAATTTAAAGATGGGTGGGGCCACTGAAAGGGCTCAACAATTAACAGCATTGTCTCCTCTTCCAGAGAACCTGGGATCAACTACCAGCAACTATATGGTGGCCCATCTCCAGTTTCAGGGTATCTGACAGATAGACAGACAGACAGACAGACAGACAAGGTGGCAGGCCTGCCTGGTCTTTCTTTCTTTCTTATTCTTTTTAAAAAATGTTTATTTATTTATTTATGTATTTATTAGATATAAGTACACTGTAGCTGTCTTCAAACACTCCCGAAGAGGGTTTCAGATTCTGGAGAATCTATATCCCTCTTATGGTCTGCATATGATGTACATGAACACAGCCTCACATATACTTCTAAAAATTTAAAGATGGGTGGGGCCACTGAAAGGGCTCAACAATTAACAGCACTGACTCCTCTTCCAGAGAACCTGGGATCAACTACCAGCAATTATATGGTGGCCCATCTCCAGTTCCAGGGGATCAGACAGACAGACAGACAGACAAACAAGGATGGCAGGCCTGCCTGGTCTCTCTTTCTTTATTACCCTTTTTAAAAAATGTTTATTTGTTTATTTATGAATTTATTAGATATAAGTACACTGTAGCTGTCTTCAGACACTCTAGAAGAGTGTGTCATCTTCTGGAGAATCTAAATCCCTCTTATGGTCTGCATATGATGTACATAAACACAGCCTCACATATACTTCTAAAAATTTAAAGATGGGTGGCGCCACTGAAAGGGCTCAACAATTAACAGCATTGTCTCCTCTTCCAGAGTACCTTGGATCAACTACCAGCAACTATATGGTGGCCCATCTCCAGTTCCAGGGGATCAGACAGACAGACATACAGACAGTGAAAAGGATGGCAGGCCTGCCTGGTCTTACTTTCTTTCTTATCATTTTTAAAAAATGTTTATTTATTTATTTATTTATTTATTTATTTATTTATTTATTATATATAAGTACACTGTAGCTGTCTTCAGACACTCCAGTAGAGGGTGTCAGATTCTGGAGAATCTAAATCCTCTTATAATCTGAATATGATGTACATAAACACAGCCTCACATAAACTTCTAAATATTTAAAGAAGTGTGGGGCCACTGAAAGTTCTCAACAATTAACCGAATTGTCTCCTCTTCCAGAGAACCTTGGATCAACTACCAGCACTATATGGTGGCCCATCTCCAGTTCCCGGGGATCAGATAGACAGACAGACAGACAGACAGACAGAGATATGGATGGCAGGCCTGCCTGGTCTTTCTTTCTTTCTTATACTTTTTAAAAAATGTTTATTTATTTATTTATTTATTTATCTATTTATTTTTTAGATATAAGTACACTGTAGCTGTCTTCAGACACTCCAGAAGAGGGTGTCAGATTCTGGAGAATCTAAATCCCTCTTATGGTCTGCATATGATGTACATAAACACAGCCTCACATATACCTCTAAATATTTAAAGATGGGTGGCGCCACTGAAAGGGCTCAACAATTAACAGCATTGTCTCCTCTTGCAGAGTACCTGGGATCAACTACCAGCAACTATATGGTGGCCCATCTCCAGTTCCAGGGGATCAGACAGACAGACATACAGACAGTGATAAGGATGGCAGGCCTGCCTGGTCTTTCTTTCTTTCTTATCTTTTTAAAAAATGTTTATTTATATATTTATTCATGTATTTATTAGATATATGTACACTGGAGCTGTCTTCAGACACTCCAGAAGAGGGTGTCAGATTGTGGAGAATCTAAATCCCTCTTATGGTCTGCATATGATGTACATAAACAGAGCCTCACATATACTTCTAAAAATTTAAAGATGTGTGGGGCCACTGAGAGGGCTCAACAATTAACAGCATTGTCTCCTCTTTCAGAGAACCTGGGATAAACTACCAGCAACTTATGGTGGCCCATCTCCAGTTCCAAGGGATCAGACAGACAGACAGACAGACTGACAGAGATAAGGATGGAGGCCTGCCTGGTCTTTCTTTCTTTCTTATACTTTTAAGAAATGTTTATTAATTTAAGTATGTATTTATTAGATTTAAGTACAAGGTAGCTGTCTTCAGACACTCTAAAAGAGGGTGTCATCTTCTGGAGAATCTAAATCCCTCTTATGGTCTGCATATGATGTACATAAACACAGCCTCACATATATTTCTAAAAATTTAAAGATGGGTGGGCCCACTGAAAGGGCTCAACAATTAACAGCATTGTCTCTTCTTCCAGAGAACGTGGGATCAACTACCAGCAACTATATGGTGGCCCATCTCAAGTTCCAGGGGATAAGACAGACAGACAGACAGACAGAGATAAGGATGGCAGGCCTGCCTGATTTTTCTTTCTTTCTTATCCTTTTTAAAAAATGTTTATTAATTAATTAATTTATTTATTCATTTATTCATTTATTCATTTATTCATTTATTCATTTATTTATGTATTTATTAGATGTAAGTACACTGTAGCTGTCTTCAAACACTCCCGAAGAGGGTGTCAGATTCTGGAGAATCTATATCCCTCTTATGGTCTGCATATGATGTACATGAACACAGCCTCACATATACTTCTAAAAATTTAAAGATGGGTGGGGCCACTGAAAGGGCTCAACAATTAACAGCACTGACTCCTCTTCCAGAGAACCTGGGATCAACTACCAGCAATTATATGGTGGCCCATCTCCAGTTCCAGGGGATCAGACAGACAGACAGACAGACAAACAAGGATGGCAGGCCTGCCTGGTCTCTCTTTCTTTATTATCCTTTTTAAAAAATGTTTATTTGTTTATTTATGAATTTATTAGATATAAGTACACTGTAGCTGTCTTCAGACACTCTAGAAGAGTGTGTCATCTTCTGGAGAATCTAAATCCCTCTTATGGTCTGCATATGATGTACATAAACACAGCCTCACATATACTTCTAAATATTTAAAGAAGTGTGGGGCCACTGAAAGGGCTCAACAATTAAGAGCATTGTCTCCTCTTCCAGAGGACCTGGGATCAACTACCAGCAACTATATTGTGGCCCATCTCAGGTTCCAGGGGATCAGACAGACATACAGACAGACAGACAGACAAGAATTGCAGGCCTGCCTGGTTTTTCTTTCTTTCTTATACATTTTAAAAATGTTTATTTATTTATATATGTATTTCTTAGATATAAGTACACTGTAGCTTTCTTTAGACACTCCAGAGGAGGGTGTCAGATTCTGGAGAATATAAATCCCTCTTATGGTCTGCATATGATGTACATAAACACAGCCTCACATATACTTCTAAATATTTAAAGAAGTGTGGGGCCACTGAAAGGGCTCAACAATTAAGAGCATTGTCTCCTCTTCCAGAGTACCTGGGATCAACTACCAGCAACTATATGGTGGCCCATCTCCAGTTCCAGGGGATCAGACAGACAGACATACAGACAGTGAAAAGGATGGCAGGCCTGCCTGGTCTTTCTTTGTTTCTTATCCTTTTTAAAAAAATGTTTATTTATATATTTATTCATGTATTTATTAGATATAAGTACACTGTAGCTGTCTTCAGACACTCCAGAAGAGGGTCTCAGATTCTGGAGAATCTAAATCCCTCTTATGGTCTGCATATGATGTACATAAACACAGCCTCACATATACCTCTAAATATTTAAAGATGGGTGGCGCCACTGAAAGGGCTCAACAATTAACAGCATTGTCTCCTCTTCCAGAGTACCTGGGATCAACTACCAGCAACTATATGGTGGCCCATCTCCAGTTCCAGGGGATCAGACAGACAGACATACAGACAGTGAAAAGGATGGCAGGCCTGCCTGGTCTTTCTTTGTTTCTTATCCTTTTTAAAAAAATGTTTATTTATATATTTATTCATGTATTTATTAGATATAAGTACACTGTAGCTGTCTTCAGACACTCCAGAAGAGGGTCTCAGATTCTGGAGAATCTAAATCCCTCTTATGGTCTGCATATGATGTACATAAACACAGCCTCACATATACTTCTAAAAATTAAAAATGGGTGGGGCCACTGAAAGGGCTCAACAATTAACAGCATTGTCTCCTCTTCCAGAGAACCTGGGATCAACTACCAGCAACTACAAGGTGGCCCATCTCCAGTTCCAGGGGATCAGACAGACAGACAGACAGACAGAGATTAGGATGGCAGGCCTGCCTGGTCTTTCTTTCTTTCTTATCCTTTTAAAATAATGTTTATTTATTTATTTATATTTATTTATATATGTATTTATTAGATATAAGTACACTGTAGCTGTCTTCAGACACTCCAGAAGAGGGTGTCAGATTCTGGAGAATCTAAATCCCTCTTATGGTCTGCATATGATGTACATAAACACAGCCTAACATATACTTCTAAAAATTTAAAGATAGTTGGAGCCACTGAAAGGGCTCAACAATTAACAGCATTGTCTCCTCTTCCAGAGAACCTGGGATCAACTAACTGCAACTATATGGTGGCCCATCTCCAGTTCCAAGGGATCAGACAGACTGACAGACAGACAGACTGACAGAGATAAGGATGGCAGGCCTGCCTGGTCTTTCTTTCTTTCTTATCCTTTTTAAAAAATGTTTATTTATTTATTTATATGTTTATTAGATATAAGTACACTGTAGCCGTCTTCAGACACTCCAGAAGAAGGTGTCAGATTCTGGAGAATCTAAATCCCTCTTATGGTCTGCATATGATGTACATAAACACAGCCTCACGTTTACTTCTTAAAATTTAAAGGTGGGGGGGGGCCACTGAAAGGGCTCAGCAATTAACAGCATTATCTCCTCTTACAGAGAACCTGGGATCAACTACCTGCAACTATATGGTGGCCCATCTCCACTCCCAGGGGATCAGACAGACAGACAGACAGACAAGGATAAGGATGGCAGGCCTGCCTGGTCTTTCTTTCTTTCTTATACTTTTTTAAAAAATTGTATTTATTTATGTATTTATTAGATATAAGTACACTGTAGCTGTCTTCAGACACTCCAGAAGAGGGTGTCTGATTCTGATGAATCTAAATCCCTCTTCTGGTCTCCATATGATGTACATAAACACAGCCTCACATACACTTCTAAAAATTTAAAGATGGGTAGGGCCACTGATAGGGCTCAACAATTAACAGCATTGTCTCCTCTTCCAGAGAACCTGGGATCAACTACCAGCAACTATATGGTAGCCCATCTCCAGTTCCAGGGGATCAGACAGACAGACAGACAGACAGACAGAGATAAGGATGGCAGGCCTGCCTGGTCTTACTTTCTTTCTTATCCTTTTTAAAAAATGTTTATTTATTTATTTATTTATTTATTTATTTATTTATGTATTTATTATATATAAGTACACTGTAGCTGTCTTCAGACACTCCAGTAGAGGGTGTCAGATTCTGGAGAATCTAAATCCTCTTATAATCTGAATATGATGTACATAAACACAGCTCACATATACTTCTAAATATTTAAAGAAGTGTGGCGCCACTGAAAGGGCTCAACAATTAAGAGCATTGTCTCCTCTTCCAGAGAACCTTGTATCAACTACCAGCAACTATATGGTGGCCCATCTCCAGTTCCAGGGGGTCAGACAGACAGACAGACAGACAGACAGAGATAAGGATGGCAGGCCTGCCTGGTCTTACTTTCTTTCTTATCCTTTTTAAAAAATGTTTATTTATTTATTTATTTATTTATTTATTACATATAAGTACACTGTAGCTGTCTTCAGACACTCCAGTAGAGGGTGTCAGATTCTGGAGAATCTAAATCCTCTTATAATTTGAATATGATCTACATAAACACAGCCTCACATATACTTCTAAATATTTAAAGAAGTGTGTGGCCACTGAAAGGGCTCAACAATTAAGAGCATTGTCTCCTCTTCCAGAGAACCTTGGATCAACTACCAGCAACTATATGGTGGCCCATCTCCAGTTCCCGGGGATCAGATAGACAGACAGACAGACAGGCAGAGATATGGATGGCAGGCCTGCCTGGTCTTTCTTTCTTATCCTTTTTAAAAATGTTTATTTATTTATTTATTTATTTATTTATGTATTTAGTAGATATAAGTACACTGTAGCTGTTCAGACACTACAGAAGAGGGTGTCAGATTCTGGAGAATCTAAATCCCTCTTATGGTCTGCATATGATGTACATAAACACAGCCTCACATATACTTCTAAAAATTTAAAGAAGGGTGGGGCCACTCTAAAAGCTCAACAATTAACAGCATTGTCTCCTCTTCCAGAGTACCTGGGATCAACTACCAGCAACTATATGGTGGCTCATCTCCAGTTCCAGGGGATTAGACAGACAGACATACAGAGAGTGATAAGGATGGCAGGCCTGCCTGGGGAGGGGCCAACTGTGGCCGCCGTCCCTCCTTTGGCTTCCCCCTGGAGTCTGCCCGCACTCCCTTGTGTCTGCGCGCCCGCCGTGGGGCACACAGAGAAGTTCCCCCGCCCTGCCGCGCAGGCGCCTTGCGTTTCCAAAGCTCGGGAGGCCGCCGTTGCCTCTGGCCAAGAGAGCTCCGTGGATGCCTGTGTGTGGGGTGGCGGACGCCGCCGCCTCCGGGGGCTCAAGCCATGCCGGAAAACAAGTGGTTAAATTCCCCCTCCCTGCCAGTGTTTGTTTGCCACTCCCACATTTCGCCGTGGCACGGCGGAGACTCGGCGCTTGGCTCCTCCCTGTCCATTCGCCGTTACTGAGAAAATCCTGGTTAGTTTCTTTCCCTCCGCTGACTAGTATGCTTGAGTTCAGCGGGTTGCCGCGTCTGATCTGAGGACGCCACAAGGTTCCCTGGTTGCTTCTCATTTCCCTGTCCCCTGTATCCTGTCTCTTGTTAACTGTTAACAGAAAAAATTGTGTTCATTTTGAGATATCAGTGTGCAGCCAGATGTAAGAGCTGCACCCCCTTCTCTGCCCCGTGTGTTTTCTCTTCTCAGGCATCGCCCTGAGCTGCTAGCAGTGAATCTGTTTTAAGCTCCGGTGAGGGAGATATACAAGGTAAGGAGCACCTACGAGTCTAACTGCCAGGCTCTGATGAAGGATAGAGGTCTGCAAAGAAGAACTGAGAGCAAAGCTTCAGCAGACTCAAAAGAAATAGGTTAACAGTAAAAAGAGGTAAACTATGAAAAAAGTTAAGTGACAGAATATAGATGTAATAATTAGATAACATTCAAAGTAAGCAAAGACAAGAAAGAGATATATATAGATAGAAAGAGAGACATTATATGAGATCTCCATTGCAGTTAAGAAATAGGAGCAAAGAGAGATAAATGACAAAGACTAGAACCTAGCAAAGTGACACTTGCTAATAATACTAGCACTTAGAGATGATCTGTAAGAAATAAGGAGCCAGAAAATTTTCTAAAAAAGATAAGAGAAATGAAATGCTGGTCACAAACGTCAGGGAAACTAGAAAACTTAGTACCTGGCAACAAGAAAAAAGAAAGCTTTTGGCTAAAGATCAGAGTGTTTGCTGTTGAAAAAGAAGAGCACTGGGTGAGAGACTGTCCTAACAAAAAGAAGAGGAGCCCCCCCCCCCTCAAGACAAAACCCTTCACCTGTTCGTGGCTATAAGTAAAGAGACTGGTGGCCTACCTGTTGATGCAGCTAAAAAGAGACTGTGTTTTCATATTCCTCCACTGACCAATGCAAAGCAAGTTTAAAAGGTCCCTGGACACTACAGGTCTTTGCAAACTGTGGATTCCAGGTTTTGCTGCATTAAAAAGATAAACAGCCCTTCGTATAAGAAATAAAGAACAACCTTGGATGGCCTTAGATGCTATTGAGACTGCCCTAATGTTGTCCCCAACTTTGGGACTCCTAAATGTGACTGAGAACAAAAGTATTGCCAAAGAGGTTCTTACTCAGAAATTGGGACCCTAAAAGACCAGTGGCACTTGGAAAAATTAGACCTGGTGACTGAGGGATGGCCTGCTTGTCTGCACATAATGGCTTTTGGTCAGGGACACATGATCCAATTGTTTCCCTGACTGATGGACACATTATTAGAGCTTTTTGTTGACAGAACAAGTGACCTTCACTTCCCCTGCTAACCTGCTGAGTCTTCACCTACTCATCACTGCTCTGACATTCTAGCAGAAGGAACTTTGGCTCAGAAGGCTGAACTCCTGGCGCTAACCCAAGCCCTGCGGTTGGCTGAAGGCAGAGACATCAAAGACAAAGAAGAAATTCTGGCCCTCCTAGAAGCTCCTGAATGAACTGGGTGAGTTGGGGTATCGGGTATCGGCTAAGAAAGCTCAGTTACCGAGGTGCCAAAACGACGGAAAGCGGTGGCTCACCGAAGCCAAGAAAAAAGACTGTGATGCTGATCCCAACCCCCACCACCCCGCGCCAAGTACGTGAGTTTCTGGGGACGGTGGGCTTTTGCAGACTCTGGACTAAAGAAAAAGTCCCATTCACCTGGACTGAGAAACACCAAAAAGCCTTTGACAGCATAAAGGCAGCCCTGCTTGCAGCCCCCACTCTGGCTTTGCCAGATTTGACTAAGCCTTTTACCTTATATGTTGATGAGCTGCAATGGCCCTGCTTGTTAAAGACCCTGACAAGCTTACCCTGGGTCAGCATGTGACTATACCCACTACCAGAATTTGTTGCTGAATGATTGAGTAACTTTTGCTCCACCTGCCATCCTCAATCCTGCCACCTCCCCTTGGCGGATGACTCCACTCCTGTACATCAATGTGCTGATGAAACTGGAACAAGGAGAGATCTGACTGATCAGCCTTGGTGTGCCTGCCTGGTACACGGATGGCAGCAGCTTTGTCACAGGAGCAGCAGTAGCAGATGGAAAGCAGCTCATATCCATGGGGCCACCTACCAACAGAGGGGGCTACTTACCTCAGCAGGTAAAGATCAAATCAGCCTTGGCCTGAAAGTTTAAACTGGTACACGGATGGCAGTGGCCTCATGGTTAAAGGTAAGCGGAAGGCGGGGACAGCAGTGCAGCAGTGGACAAAAAGCAGGTGATCTAGGCCAGCAGCCTCCCTAAAGGGACTTCAGCCCAGAAAGCTGAACTTGTGGTTTTGATACAAGCTTTATAAATGACACTGACAGCAGGTATGCTTTTGCCACTGTATGGAACAATACAAACAAAGAAAGCTGTTGACATTTGCAGAAGACGTTCTCAATATGGATAAATGAGACTGCTCACATAGTCATCAAGAAGATTATTAACGAAAATTTTTCCAAGGTTCAGAGTGCCAAAGGCAATAGTGTCAGATAATGGCCCTGCTTTGTTGCCCAGGTAAGTCAGGGTGTGGCCAAGCATTTAGAGGTCAAATAAAAATTACATTGTGTGTATAGACCTCAGAGCTCAGGATAGATAAAAATTAGTCTAAAACTCTAAGACAGACCTTGATAAAATTAATCGTGGAGACTGGCATGGACTTGGTGTTCCTTCCCTATGCCCTATTTCTTGATTCAGTTTTACTCTGTTTAAGATCCTTTATGAGACTCCTATGCCCATCACTGTCTTAACCTATGTTGTTAAACTAGCTATTGAGACTGACGGTAAAGACTGGGTGACCCTCCTTCCCTTTGTGCTTCTCAGAGTCCGAAACACACCTGGACGTTTCGGTCTTACTTCTTATGAAATTCTACATGGGGGACCGCCCCCCCTTGACTAAGTCTAGCAGGATATTGGATCCCTGTGTTGACTCTTTCTACACCCTGCTCTGTTGCCCAGCTCCAGCAAACAGACCCAACGACTAAAAAGAAAAAGATGGGGAGCCCCGAGGATGACCTAATTGGAATCCCATTCCCAGATCACAGCAGCGAGCTCCTGAGCTGCCTAAACGAGCAGCGCCAGCTGGGTCATCTGTGCGACCTCACCATCAGGACACAGGGTTTTGAGTACCAAACCCACAGGGCTGTGCTGGCTGCCTGTAGCCACTACTTCAAGAGGCTCTTTACAGAAGAGAGAGAGAGAACAGTAATAAAAACAGAGAGTGTTGAAACGGCTTCTGGGGGAGCAAAAGCCAGTGTGTGTGAGCTGAACTTTGTAGGGCCGGAGGCCCTAAGTGCCCTGCTCGAGTTTGCTTACACAGCCACACTGACCACCAGCAACGCCAATGTGCCGGCTGTACTCCAAGCTGCTCGGCTACTGGAAATCCCATGTGTCGTCACTACTTGCTTGGAGATTTTGCAAGGCAGTGGACTGGAAGCCCCCAGCCCAGATAAAGATGACTGTGAGCGAGCCCGACAGTACCTGGAGGCTTTTGCCACTGCCACCCCCACAGCCTCAACCTCAAAAATGCTCAACCCACCAGGCTACGGGCTGGCCCAGAGTAACGAACCTCCACTATCATCAGAAGAGCTGGGCTCAGATGAAGATCTCATTGACCCTGACCTGAGGGCTTACCTAAGTTCGCTGCACCAGGATGCCCTGACACCAGGCCTAAATGACCAAAACAAGCTAGTGCCTAAACGCCTTTCACAGATGCCCCAAGAGTGCCCAGTCTGTCACAAGATAATCCACGGGGCAGGCAAACTGCCTCGGCACATAAGGACCCACAATGGTGAAAAGCCTTTTGCCTGTGAGGTCTGCGGTATCCGCTTCACCAGGAATGATAAGCTGAAGATCCACATGCGAGAGCACACAGGAGAGCGACCCTACTCATGCCCCCACTGTCCAGCCCGCTTCCTGCATAACTACGACCTCAAAAACCATATGCATCTGCACACAGGGGGCCGGCTCTATGAATGCCACCTGTGCCACAAGGCCTACGCTAAGGAAGGCCATCTACAGCGCCATCTAAAAAATCAGAACTACCACAAAAATAATGTGGCCATCTCATCCCCTGCTGGACACGACCTCCCCAATGGCCACATAGACTAAGAGCTTTCTTAAGTTTTAGAACTAATCCTAATATGACTCAATCCTGTTGGTTATGTACAGCTATGGATGTTGATCTTAGAACTATAAAACGGTCTATTTTTGACTTCCCTGTCCAAAGTGATGTTACAAAACAGAAAGAGATTGGACTCTGTGGAGGGGGATAAATGCAGGACTCGCTCTAAGATTAGAGCTATTCACTAAAAGAAGGGGGGAATGAAAGAAGAAAAGCTGAACTCTCCATGAACTCTCCAACTCAGAGTTCTCTTACCCCTCCCATCTAGAGGTTGTTCCCGGAACACACCTGAACTTTTTACCTCAGAGTACATTCTTGAACTCTTCACCCCAGAGTCCGACCCCTCCCAAGTGAGAACGGTTCCAGGAGCATTTCTGAGATAAGGGTCTCCTGGAGCGAACTCAGTCCAACCCCTCCTAACTGAAGACTGTTCCAAGAACATTTTTGAGATAGGGGCCTCCTGGTACTACCCCAGAATGTTCCAATAGATCGAGTACATTGCCAAAATATAGGACACGACCCCTTGGTTATGTAAAGCTCCTTGGCAGAACACCTTGGTGACGTAAAACTTGTACTTTTCTCCTTACCCTTCTCCTATAAAAGCCTGTGACAAGTCTGGGCCTAATGCCGAATCTCCTCTGCACCTTGCTGGCTGCATGAGTTTCGACCCCAGATATCTGGTATATGTGCTTTTTGTGTGCTTTCTTGTCGTTGCTGTATTAAATCTTACTCTCTATACATCTTAAGTTCGGTCTCAGTGTCTTCTTGGGTGCGCGGCTGACCCGAGGCTTGAGTAAGTGCCTCCCTTTGGGAGTCCTGGAGTCTTTCACTACCAGCAACAAAATGGTGGCCCATCTCCAGTTCCAGGAGATCAGACAGACAGACAAACAGAGAGACAGACAGACAGACAAAGATAAGGATGGCAGCCCTGCCTGTTCTTTCTTTCTTTCTTTCTTATCCTTTTTAAAAAATGTTTATTTATTTATTTATTTATTTATTTATTTATTTATTAGATATAAGTACACTGTAGCTATCTTCAGATACTCCAAAAGAGGGTGTCAGATTCTGGAGAATCTAAATCCCTCTTATGGTCTGCATATGATGTACATAAACACAGCCTCACATATACTTCTAAAAATTTAAAGATGGGTGGGGCCAAGAAAGGGATCAACAATTAACAGCATTGTCTCCTCTTCCAGAGAACCTTGGATAAACTACCAGCAACTATATGGTGGCCCATCTCCAGTTCCAGGGTATCAGACAGACAGACAGACAGACAGAGATAAGAATGGAGGCCTGCCTGGTCTTTCTTTCTTTCTTATACTTTTAAAAAAAATGTTTATTTATTTATTTATTTATTTACGTATTTATTACATATAAGTACACTGTAGCTGTCTTCAGACACTCCAGAAGAGGGTGCCAGATTCTGGAGAATCTAAATCCCTCTTATGGTCTGCATATGATGTACATAAACACAGCCTCACATATACTTCTAAAAATTTAAAGATGTGTGGGGGCACTGAAAGGGCTCAAAAATTAACAGCATTGTCTCCTATAACAGAGAACCTGGGATCAACTACCAGCAACTATATGGTGGCCCATCTCCAGTTCCAGGGGATCAGGCAGACAAAGAGACAGACAGACAAGGGTGGCAGTCCTACCTGGTTTTTCTTTCTTTCTTATCCTTTTTAAAAAATGTTTATTTATTTATTTATGTATTTATAAGATATAAGTACACTGTAGCTGTCTTCAGACACTCCAGAAGAGGGTGTCAGATTCTGGAGAATATAAATCCCTCTTATGGTCTGCATATGATGGACATAAACACAGATTCACATACACTTCTAAAAATTTAAGATGGGTGGGGCCACTGAAAGGGCTCAACAATTAACAGCATTGTCTCTTCTTCCAGAAAACCTGGGATCAACTACCAGCAACTATATGGTGGCCCATCTCCAGTTCCAGGGGATCAGACAGACAGACAGACAGACAGAGATAAGGAGGGCAGGCCTGCCTGGTTTTTCTTTCTTTCTTATCCTTTTAAAATAATGTTTATTTATTTATTTATTTATTTATTTATTTATTTATTTATGTATTTATTAGATATAAGTACACTATAGTTGTCTTCAGACACTCCAGAAGAGGGTGTCAGATTCTGGAGAATCTAAATCCCTCTTATGGTCTGCATATGATGTACATAAACACAGCCCAACATATACTTCTAAAAATTTAAAGATAGGTGGAGCCACTGAAAGGGCTCAACAATTAACAGCATTGTCTCTTCTTCCAGAGAACCTGGGAACAACTAACAGCAACTATATAGTGGCCCATCTCCAGTTCCAATGGATCAGACAGACAGACAGACTGACAGAGATAAGGATGGAGGCCTGCCTGGTCTTTCTTTCTTTCTTATACTTTTAAAAAAAATGTTTATTTATTTATTTATTTATTTACGTATTTATTACATATAAGTACACTGTAGCTGTCTTCAGACACTCCAGAAGAGGGTGCCAGATTCTGGAGAATCTAAATCCCTCTTATGGTCTGCATATGATGTACATAAACACAGCCTCACATATACTTCTAAAAATTTAAAGATGTGTGGGGGCACTGAAAGGGCTCAAAAATTAACAGCATTGTCTCCTATAACAGAGAACCTGGGATCAACTACCAGCAACTATATGGTGGCCCATCTCCAGTTCCAGGGGATCAGGCAGACAAAGAGACAGACAGACAAGGGTGGCAGTCCTACCTGGTTTTTCTTTCTTTCTTATCCTTTTTAAAAAATGTTTATTTATTTATTTATGTATTTATAAGATATAAGTACACTGTAGCTGTCTTCAGACACTCCAGAAGAGGGTGTCAGATTCTGGAGAATATAAATCCCTCTTATGGTCTGCATATGATGGACATAAACACAGATTCACATACACTTCTAAAAATTTAAGATGGGTGGGGCCACTGAAAGGGCTCAACAATTAACAGCATTGTCTCTTCTTCCAGAAAACCTGGGATCAACTACCAGCAACTATATGGTGGCCCATCTCCAGTTCCAGGGGATCAGACAGACAGACAGACAGACAGAGATAAGGAGGGCAGGCCTGCCTGGTTTTTCTTTCTTTCTTATCCTTTTAAAATAATGTTTATTTATTTATTTATTTATTTATTTATTTATTTATTTATTTATGTATTTATTAGATATAAGTACACTATAGTTGTCTTCAGACACTCCAGAAGAGGGTGTCAGATTCTGGAGAATCTAAATCCCTCTTATGGTCTGCATATGATGTACATAAACACAGCCCAACATATACTTCTAAAAATTTAAAGATAGGTGGAGCCACTGAAAGGGCTCAACAATTAACAGCATTGTCTCTTCTTCCAGAGAACCTGGGAACAACTAACAGCAACTATATAGTGGCCCATCTCCAGTTCCAATGGATCAGACAGACAGACAGACTGACAGAGATAAGGATGGAGGCCTGCCTGGTCTTTCTTTCTTTCTTATACTTTTAAAAAATGTTTATTAATTTAAGTATGTATTTATTAGATATAAGTACACTTTAGCTGTCTTCAGACACTCTAGAAGAGGGTGTCATCTTCTGGGTAATCTAAATCCCTCTTATGGTCTGCATATGATGTACATAAACACAGCCTCACATATACTTCTAAAAATTTAAAGAAGTGTGGGCCCACTGAAAGGGCTCAACAATTAACAGCATTGTCTCCTCTTCCAGAGAACCTTGGATAAACTACCAGCAACTATATGGTGGCCCATCTCCAGTTCCAGGGTATCAGACAGACAGACAGACAGACAGAGATAAGAATGGAGGCCTGCCTGGTTTTTCTTTCTTTCTTATAATTTAAAAAAAAAATGTTTATTTATTTATTTATTTATTTATTTATTTATTTATTACATATAAGTACACTGTAGCTGTCTTCAGACACTCCAGAAGAGGGTGCCAGATTCTGGAGAATCTAAATCCCTCTTATGGTCTGCATATGATGTACATAAACACAGCCTCACATATACTTCTAAAAATTTAAAGAAGTGTGGGCCCACTGAAAGGGCTCAACAATTAACCGCATTGTCTCCTCTTCCAGAGATCCTTGGATGAACTACAAGCAACTATATGGTGGCCCATCTCAAGTTCCAGGGGATAAGACAGACAGACAGACAGACAGAGATAAGGATGGCAGGCCTGCCTGATTTTTCTTTATTTGTTATCCTTTTTAAAAAATGTTCATTTATTTATTTATTTATTCATTTATTTATTTATTTATTTATGTATTTATTAGATATAAGTACACTGTAGCTGTCTTCAGACTCTCCAGAAGAGGGTGTCAGATTCTGGAGAATCAATATCCCTCTTATGGTCTGCATATGATGTACATGAACACAGCCTCACATATACTTCTAAAAATTTAAAGATGGGTGGGGCCACTGAAAGGGCTCAACAATTAACAGCATTGTCTCCTCTACCAGAGAACCTGGGATCAACTACCAGGAACTATATGGTGGCCCATCTCCAGTTCCAGGGGATCAGACAGACAGACAGACAGACAGACAGATAGAGTTAAGGATGGAAGGCCTACCTGGTCTTTCATTCTTTCTTATCCTTTTTAAAAAATGTTTATTAATTTAAGTATGTATTTATTAGATATAAGTACACTGTAGCTCTCTTCAAACACTCCCGAAGAGGGTGTCAGATTCTGGAGAATCTATATCCCTCTTATGGTCTGCATATGATGTACATGAACACAGCCTCACATATACTTCTAAAAATTTATAGATGGGTGGGGCCACTGAAAGGGCTCAACAATTAACAGCACTGACTCCTCTTCCAGAGAACATGGGATCAACTACCAGCATTTATATGGTGGCCCATCTCTAGTTCCAGGGGAACAGACAGACAGAGAGACAGACAAGGATGGCAGGCTTGCCTGGTCTCTCTTTCTTTATTATCCTTTTTTAAAAATGTTTATTTGTTTATTTATGAATTTATTAGATATAAGTACACTGTAGCAGTCTTCAGACAGTCTAGAAGAGTGTGTCATCTTCTGGAGAATAAATCCCTCTTATGGTCTGCATATGATGTATATAAACACAACCTCACATATACTTCTAAAAATGTAAAGATGGGTGAGCCCACTGAAATGACTCAACAATTAACAGCATTGTCTCTTCTTCCAGAGAACGTGGGATAAACTACCAGCAACTATATGGTGGCCCATTTTAAGTTCCAGGGGATAAGACAGACATACAGACAGACAGAGATAAGGATGGCAGGCCTGCCTGATTTTTCTTTCTTTCTTATCCTTTTTAAAAAAGGTTTATTTATTTATTTATTTATTCATTTATTTATTTATTTATTTATTAGATATAAGTACACTGTAGCTGTCTTCAGGCACTCCAGAAGAGGGTGTCAGATTCTGGAGAATCTATATCCCTCCTATGGTCTGCATATGATGTACATGAACACAGCCTCACATATACTTCTAAAAATTTAAAGATGGGTGGGGCCACTGAAAGGACTCAACAATTAACAGCATTGTCTCCTCTTCCAGAGAACCTGGAATCAACTACCATCAACTATATGGTGGCTCATCTCCAGTTCCAGGGTATCTGACAGATAGACAGACAGACAGACAGACAGACATGGTGGCAGGCCTGCCTGGTCTTTCTTTCTTTCTTATACTTTTTAAAAAATATTTATTTATTTATTTATGTATTTATTAGATATAAGTACACTGAAGCTGTCTTCAGACACTCTAGAAGAGGGTGTCATATTCTGGAGAATCTAAATCCCTCTTATGGTCTGCATATGAAGTACATAAACACGGCCTCACATATACTTCTAAAAATTTAAAGATGTGTGGGCCCACTGAAAGGGCTCAACAATTAAAAGCATTGTCTCCTTTTCCAGAGAACCTGGGATCAATTACAAGCAACTCTATGGTGGCCCATCCTCAGTTCCAGAGGATCAGACAGACAGACAGACAGACAGAGATAAGGATGGCAGTCCTGCCTGGTCTTTCTTTCTTTCTTATCCTTTTTAAAAAATGTTTGTTTATTTATTTATTTATTTATTTATTTATTTATTTATTTATTTATTAGATATAAGTACACTGTAGCTATCTTCAGACACTCCAGAAGAGGGTGTCAGATTCTGGAGTATCGATATCCCTCTTATGGTCTGCATATGATGTACATAAACACAGCCTCACATATACTTCTAAAAATTAAAATATGTGTGGGGCCACTTAAAGGTCTCAACAATTAACAGCATTGTCAACTCTACCAGAGATCCTGGGATCAACTACCAGCAACTATATGGTGGCCCATCTCCAGTTCCAGCTGATCAGACAGACAGACAGACAGACAAGGATAATGATGGCAGGCCTACCTGGTCTTTCTTTCTTTCTTATCCTTTTTAAAAAATGTTTATTCATATATTTATGTATTTATTAGATATAAGTACAATGTAGCTGTCTTCAAACAATCAAGAAGAGGGTGTCAGATTCTGGAGAATCTAAATCCCTCTTATGGTCTGCATATGATGTACATAAACACAGCCTCAACTTTACTTCTAAAAATTTAAAGATGGGTGGGGCCACTGAAATGGCTCAACAATTAACAGCATTGTCTCCTCTTCCAGAGAGCCTGGGATCAACTTCCAGCAACTATATGGTGGCCCATCTCCAGTTCCAGGGTATCAAACAGACAGACAGACAGACAGAGTTAAGGATGGAGGCCTGCCTGGTCTTTCTTTCTTTCTTATCCTTTTTAAAAATATTTATTTTTTATATATGTATTCATTAGATATAAGTAAACTGTATCTGTTTCAGACACTCCAGAAGAGGTTGTCAGATTCTGGAGAATCTAAATCCCTCTTATGTTCTGAATATGATGTACATAAACACAGCTTCACATATACTTCTAAAAATTAAAAATGGGTGGGGCCACTGAAAGGGCTCAACAATTAACAGCATTGTCTCCTCTTCCAGAGAACCTGGGATCAACTACCAGCTCCTACAAGGTGGCCCATCTCCAGTTCCAGGGGATCAGACAGACAGACAGACAGAGATAATGATGGCAGGCCTGCCTGGTCTTTCTTTCTTTCTTATCCTTTTTAAAAAATATTTATTTATTTATTTATTTATTTATTTATTTATTTATTTATTTATTTATTTATTTCTTAGATATAAGTACACTGTAGCTCTCTTCAGACACTCCAGAGGAGGGTGTCAGATTCTGGAGAATGTAAATCCCTCTTATGGTCTGCATATGATGTACATAAACACAGCCTCACATATACTGAGCTGAGGTGTCACAGGCCAACTGCTGGAATTTCTGAGTACCACCTAGAGAGAGAAAAGCTATGCTGTGGTTTCTTAATTTATGTATTTTATTATTTCTATTTGTTGTTTTGTTTTGTTTTATTTGTTTTTAGAGAAGTCCTCAGTCTGTAGCTCTGGCTGACCCAGGACTGCCTACTTGTGTTAATTAGGGTTTCACAGCTGAGAACAGACACCAAGAGCAAGGTAAGGCTTAGAAAACCCTACATTCAGTGGTGGCTCAAGCTCTTAATGAGAGCACTCTGTAGGTAGAAGCAGTCAGTTTCTGAGTTCCAGGCCACCCTGTTGAAAGACAGGGCTAGGGTAGGGGCTAGGGTGAGGAAAGAAAGAAAGAAAGAAAAAGTTTTTATAAAAGTTTTATAAAAAGTGTTAAAGTTTTTAAAAATTAAAAAAAAAAATACCAGATCACCATCACACAGCATTGGCTGTCTTCAGGTGTATCCTTTCAGCCTCCAAAACAAAAAACAATGGCTGGCTGTCTTCAGGTGTATCCTATTCTCGAGTCTTATTTCCAACCTTAGAGCTGGGCTGAGCTGCCTCATTATGTAATTGCAAACCTTCCTTGGTTTGTCTTTTCCATTTCTAAGACTAACAGGCCTTTTTCTATTTATTGAATATGCTCATGACTGTCCTTTAGATATAGTAAATATAACTGTTGCTTATAAAACTTGTTTTCTAGGAATTTTTAAAGGGCAATGGCAGAGTTTATTTATAAAAAAATATTTGGCATTTATTTATTTGTGTGAGTGATGAAGCTCAGGTCTTCAAACTCGTCAGGAGGTATGATTACCTCCCCTCTCTCTCAACCCCTCTCTCTCCTCTCTCAATGATTGTGTAAGAATGTTTTGCATGTGTATGCTGTGCACACAGACTCCAGAACAGAGTATTAGATCCCCTGGAACTGGAGATGGGCCACCATATATAATACTGGTAATTGAGCCCAGGTTCTCTGGAAGAGGAGACAATGCTCTTAATTGTTGAGCCCTCTCTGTAGCCACATCTTTTTTCTTTCTTTTTTTTTTTTTTGAGTATATGTGAGGCTGTGTTTATATACATCATATGCAGACAATAAGAATGATTTAGATTCTTCAGAATCTGACACCCTCTTCTGGACTGTCTGAAGATAGCTACAGCATACTTAAATATAATAAATAAATAAATCTTTAAAAAGAAAAGGAAAAGTAAAAAAGAAAGATCAGGCCTGCCATATGCATGTTCATAGAGGAAAATGGAAGAGACCCCAATCTAACCTCAGCAGGGTGCTTCCTTCTGGATGGTAGCTCACAGTTTCATCCCAGCAAGACAGGCAAATCACTGAGTTCAAGGACAGTAAGGTTCAGGACAGCCAAGGTTAGGAAGGAAAAGGGTCTATGTTGAGAATACAAACCGACAAAACAACAACTAGGAAAAAGAAGTGACAGTGTAACTTGGGGTAGGGTACCAACAAGAGAAAGCTTTCTGTTACCACTTACAAACACCAGTAGCCTTGCACCCTTCTGCCCAGGTCCCTGCCTTCCTTTCTAGGCATTCTAAGGATGCCAGGGGGTGGGGGAATCCAGATTAACTTTTTAAAAACAAAGACTTGGTCTTTGATGTCTATAGGAAGCCCTTCTCAGTGCCTTTAACTACCACTGAACTTTCAGGGCTGTGACTCAACTGTAACAAGGAACAGGGCTAAGAACCTGCAGCCTTTGAAAACAACTATTTTTTTAAAGTGGGGGACCCAAATCAGCAGTAGAACCCCTCAGGTTCAGCCATAATACTTGTTAGGGAAAGAGCCTCAATGTCCGGAGCTGAGGTCTCATGGGTGAACTGCTTCAAGTTCTGAGTATCATTGAAAGAAACAAAAGATATCATGTGGTTGCTTAATTTATTTATTTTATTATTTCTATTTTTTGTTTTCTTTTGTTTTGTTTTAGAAAAGGCCTCAGTCTGTAGCTATGGCTGACCTAGGACAGACTACACGTGTTAATTAGGGTTTCACAGCTGAGAAACAGACCATACCTATGTAAGACTTAGAAAACACAACAATCAGTGGTGGCTCGAGGTCTTAATGAGAGCACTCTGGAGGCAGAGGCAGTCAGTTTTTGAGATCGAGGCCAGCCTGGTTAAAGACAGGGATAGGCAGGGCTAGGCAAGGCAGGGCTGGGCTAGGCTAGGCTAGGCAAGGGGCTGGGCTAGTCAAGGCAAGGGACTAGGCTAGGCTACTCAAGGGGCAAGGCAAGACAGACAGACAGAGAGAAAGACAGACAAGGATGGCAGGCCTGCCTGGTTTTTCTTTCTTTCTTATCCCTTTTAAAAAATGTTTATTTATTTATTTATTTATTTATTTATTTATTTATGTATTTATTAGATATAAGTACACTGTAGCTGTCTTCAGACACTCCAGAAGAGGGTGTCAGATTCTGGAGAATCTATATCCCTCTTATGGTCTGCATATGATGTACATAAACACAGCCTCACATTTACTTCTAAAAATTTAAACATGTGTGGGGCCAATGAAAGGGATCAACAATTAACAGCATTGTCTCCTCTTATAGATAACCTGGGATCAACTACCAGCAACTATATGGTGGCCCATCTCCAGTTCCAGGGGATCAGACAGACAGACAGACATACAGACAGATAGAGTTAAGGATGGCAGGCCTACCTGGTCTTTCATTCTTTCTTATCCTTTTTAAAAAATGTTTATTAATTTAATTATTTATTTATTAGATTTAAGTACACTGTAGCTGTCTTCAAACACTACCGAAGAGGGTGTCAGATTCTGGAGAATCTATATCCCTCTTATGGTCTGCATATGATGTACATGAACACAGCCTCACATATACTTCTAAAAATTTAAAGATGGGTGGGGCCACTGAAAGGGCTCAACAATTAACAGCACTGACTCCTCTTCCAGAGAACCTGGGATCAACTACCAGCAATTATATGGTGGCCCATCTCCATTTCCAGGGGATCAGACAGACAGACAGACAAGGATGGCAGGCTTGCCTGGTCTCTCTTTCTTTATTATCCTTTTTTAAAAATGTTCATTTGTTTATTTATGAATTTATTAGATATAAGTACACTGTAGCTGTCTTCAGACACTCCAGAAGAGGGTGTCAGATTCTGGAGAATCTAAATCCCTCTTATGGTCTGCATATTCGGTACATAAACACAGCCTCGCATATACTTCTAAAAATTTAAAGATGGGTGGGGCCACTGAAAGGGCTCAACAATTAACAGCATTGTCTCCTCTTCCAGAGAACCTGGGATCAACTACAAGCAACTCTATGGTGGCCCATCTCCAGGTCAGAGGATCAGACAGACAGACAGACAGACAGAGATAAGGATGGCAGGCCTGCCTGGACTTTCTTTCTTTCTTATCTTTTTAAAAAAATGTTTATTTCTTTATTTATGTATTTATTAGATATAAGTACACTGTATCCGTCATAGACACTCCAAAAGACGGTGTCAGATTCTGGAGAATATAAATCCCTCTTTAAGGGTCTGAATATGATGTACATAAACACAGCATCACATTTACTTCTAGAAATTTAAAGATGGGTGGGGCCACTGAAAGGGCTGAACAATTAACAGCATTGTCTCCTCTTCAGAAGACCTGGGATCAACTATCAGCAACAAAATGGTGGCCCATCTCCAGTTCCAGAAGATCAGACAGACAGACAAACAGAGAGACAGACAGACAGACAAAGATAAGGAGGGCAGCCCTGCCTGGTCTTTCTTTCTTTCTTATCCTTTTAAAAAAATGTTTATTTATTTATTTATTTATTTATTTATTTATTTATGTATTTATTAGATATAAGTACACTGTAGCTGTCTTCAGACACTCTAGGAGAGGGTGTCATCTTCTGGAGAATCTAAATCCCTCTTATGGTCTGCATATGATGTACATAAACACAGCCTCACATATACTTCTAAAAATTTAAAGATGGATGGGCCCACTGAAAGGGCTCAACAATTAACAGCATTGTCTCTTCTTCCAGAGAACGTGGGATCAACTACCAACAACTATATGGTGGCCCATCTCAAGTTCCAGGGGATAAGACAGACAGACAGACAGACAGAGATAAGGATGGCAGGCCTGCCTGATTTTTCTTTCTTTCTTATCCTTTTAAAAAAATGTTTATTTATTTATTTATTTATTCATTTATTCATTCATTTATTTATTTCTGTATTTAAGATATAAGTACACTGTAGCTGTCGTCAGACTCTCCAGAAGACGGTGCAGATTCTGGAGAATCAATATACCTCTTATGGTCTACATATGATGTAAATGAACACAGCCTCACATATACTTCTAAAAATTTAAAGATGGGTGGGGCCACTGAAAGGGCTCAACAACTAACAGCATTGTCTCCTCTTCCAGAGAACCTGGGATCAACTACCAGCAACTATATGGTGGCCCATCTCCAGTTCCAGGGTATCTGACAGATAGACAGACAGACAGACAGACAGACAAGGTGGCAGGCCTGCCTGGTCTTTCTTTCTTTCTTATTCTTTTTAAAAAATGTTTATTTATTTATTTATGTATTTATTAGATATAAGTACGCTGTAGTTGTCTTCAGACACTCTAGAAGAGGGTGTCATATTCTGGAGAATCTAAATCCCTCTTATGGTCTGCATATGATGTACATAAACACAGCCTCACATATACTTCTAAAAATTTAAAGTTGGGTGGGCCCACTGAAAGGGCTCAACAATTAACACCATTGTCTCATCTTCCAGAGAACGAGGGATCAACTAACAGCAACTATATGGTGGCCCATCTCAAGTTGCAGGGGATCAGACAGACAGACAGACAGACAGTGATAAGGATGGCAGGCCTGCCTGATTTTTCTTTCTTTCTTATCCTTTTAAAAAATGTTTATTTATTTATTTATTTATTTATTTATTTATTTATTTATGTACTTATTAGATATAAGTACACTCTAGCTGTCTTCAGACTCTCCAGGAGATGGTGTCAGATTCTGGGGAATCTATATCCCTCTTATGGTCTGCATATGATGTACATAAACACAGCCTCACATATACTTCTAAAAATTTAAAGATGGGTGGGGCCACTGAAAGGGCTCAACAATTAACAGCATTGTCTCCTCTTCCAGAGGACCTGGGATCAACTACCAGCAACTATATTGTGGCCCATCTCCAGTTCCAGGGGATCAGACAGACAGACAGACAGACAGACAGTGATAAAGATGGCAGTCCTGCCTGGTCTTTCTTTCTTTCTTATCCTTTTTTTAAAAAAATGTTGGTTTATTTATTTATTTATTTATTTATTTATTTATTTATTAGATATAAGTACACTGTAGCTGTTCAGACACTCCAGAAGAGGTTGTCAGATTCTGGAGAATCTAAATCCCTCTTATGGTCTGCATATGATGTACATAAACACAGCCTCACATATACTTCTAAAAATTTAAAGAAGGGTGGGGCCACTCTAAAAGCTCAACAATTAACAGCATTGTCTCCTCTTCCAGAGTACCTGGGATCAACTACCAGCAACTATATGGTGGCCCATCTCCAGTTCCAGGGGATCAGACAGACAGACATACAGACAGTGCTAAGGATGGCAGGCCTGCCTGGTCTTTCTTTCTTTCTTATCCTTTTTAAAAAATGTTTATTTATATATTTATTTATGTATTTATTAGATATAAGTACACTGTAGCTGTCTTCAGACACTCCAGAAGAGGGTGTCAGATTCTGGAGAATCTAAATCCCTCTTATGGTCTGCATATGATGTACATAAACACAGCCTAACATATACTTCTAAAAATTAAAAGATGTGTGGGGCCACTGAAAGGGCTCAAAAATTAACAGCATTGTCTCCTCTTATAGAGAACCTGGGATCAACTACCAGCAACTCTATGGTGGTCCATCACAAGTTCCAGGGGATCAGACAGACAGACAGACAGACAGTGATAAGGGTGGCAGGCCTGCCTGGTCTTTCTTTCTTTCTTATCCTTTTTTTAAAAAATGTTTGTTTATTTATTTATTTAATTATTTATTAGATATAAGTACACTGTAGCTGTTCACACACTGCAGAAGAGGGTGTCAGATTCTGGAGAATCTAAATGCCTCTTATGGTCTGCATATGATGTACATAAACACAGCCTCACATATACTTCTAAAAATTTAAAGAAGGGTGGGGCCACTCTAAAAGCTCAACAATTAACAGCATTGTCTCCTCTTCCAGAGTACCTGGGATCAACTACCAGCAACTATATGGTGGCCCATCTCCAGGTCCAGGGGATCATACAGACAGACATACAGACAGTGATAAGGATGGCAGGCCTGCCTGGTCTTTCTTTCTTTCTTATCCTTTTTAAAAAAATGTTTATTTATATATTTATTTATGGATTTATTAGATATAAGTACACTGTAGCTGTCTTCAGACACTCCAGAAGAGGGTGTCAGATTCTGGAGAATCTAAATCCCTCTTATGGTCTGCATATGATGTACATAAACACAGCCTCACATATACTTCTAAAAATTTAAAGTTGTGTGGGGCCACTGGGAAGGCTCAACAATTAACAGCATTGTCTCCTCTTTCAGAGAACCTGTGATAAACTACCAGCACCTTATGGTGGCCCATCTCCAGTTCCAGTGGATCAGACCGACAGACAGACAGAGAGACAGAGATAAGGATGGCAGGCCTGCCTGGTCTTTCTTTATTTCTTATTCGTTTTAAAAATTGTTTATTTATTTATTTATTCATATATGTATTTATTAGATATAAGTACACTGTAGCCGTCTTCAGACACTCCAGAAGAGGGTGACAGATTATAGAGAATCTAAATCCCTCTTATGGTCTGAATATGATGTACATAAACATAGCATCACATATACTTCTAAAAATTAAAAATGGGTGGAGCCACTGAAAGGGCTCAACAATTAACAGCATTGTCTCCTCTTCCAGAGAACCTGGGATCAACTACCAGCAACTATATGGTGGCCCATCTCCAGTTCCAGGGGATCAGGCAGACAGACAGACAGACAGACAGAGATAAGGATGGCAGGCCTGCCTGGTCTTATTTTCTTTCTTATCCTTTTTAAAAAATGTTTATTTATTTATTTATGTATTTATTAGAATTAAGTACACTCTAGCTGTCTTCAGACACTCCAGAAGAGGGTGTCAGATTCTGGAGAATCTAAATCTCTCTTATGGTCTGCATATGATGTACATAAACACAGCCTCACATATACTTCTAAATATTTAAAGATGGGCAGGGCCACTGATATGGCTCAACAATTAACAGCATTGTCTCCTCTTCCAGAACCCTGGGATCAACTACCAGCAACTTTATGGTAGCCCATCTCCAGTTCCAGGGGATCAGACAGACAGACAGACAGACAGACAGAGATAAGGATGGCAGGCCTGCCTGTTCTTACTTTCTTTCTTATCCTTTTTAAAAAATGTTTATTTATTTATTTATTTATTTATTTATTTTTTTATTTATGTATTTATTATATATAAGTACACTGTAGTTGTCTTCAGACACTCCAGTATAGGGTGTCAGATTCTGGAGAATATAAATCCTCTTATAATCTGAATATGATATACATAAACACAGCCTCACATATACTTCTAAATATTTAAAGAAGTGTGGGGCCACTGAAAGGGCTCAACAATTAACAGCATTGTCTCCTCTTCCAGAGAACCTTGGATCAACTACCAGCAACTATATGGTGGCCCATCTCCAGTTCCCGGGGATCAGATAGACAGACAGACAGACAGACAGAGATATGGATGGCAGGCCTGCCTGGTCTTTCTTTCTGTCTTATCCTTTTTAAAAAATGTTTAATTATTTATTTATTTATTTATTTATTTATTTATTTATTTATTTATGTATTTAGTAGATATAAATACACTGCAGCTGTTCAGACACTCCAGAAGAGGGTGTCAGATTCTGGAGAATCTAAATCCCTCTTATGGTCTGCATATGATGTACATAAACACAGCCTCACATATACTTCTAAAAATTTAAAGAAGTGTGGGGCTACTCTAAAAGCTCAACAATTAACAGCATTGTCTCCTCTTCCAGAGTACCTGGGATCAACTACCAGCAACTATATGGTGGCCCATCTCCAGTTCCAGGGGATCAGACAGACAGACATACAGACAGTGATAAGGATGGCAGGCCTGCCTGGTCTTTCTTTCTTTCTTATCCTTTTTAAAAAAATGTTTATTTATATATTTATTTATGTATTTATTCGATATAAGTACACTGTAGCTGTCTTCAGACACTCCAGAAGAGGGTGTCAGACTCTGGAGAATCTAAATCCTCTTATAATCTGAATATGATGTACATAAACACAGCCTCATATATACTTCTAAATATTTAAAAAGTGTGGGGCCACTGAAAGGGCTCAACAATTAACAGCATTGTCTCCTCTTCCAGAGAACCTTGGATCAACTACCAGCTACTATATGGTGGCACATCTCCAGTTCCAGGGGATCAGACAGACAGACAGACAGACAGAGATAAGGATGGCAGGCCTGCCTGGTCTTACTTTCTTTCTTTTCCTTTTTCAAAAATGTTTATTTATTTATTTATTTATTTATTTATTTATTTATTTATGTATTTATTATATATAAGTACACTGTAGGTGTCTTCAGACACTCCAGTATAGGGTGTCAGATTCTGGAGAATCTAAATCCTCTTATAATCTGAATATGATGTACATAAACACAGCCTCACATATACTTTTAAATATTTAAAGAAGTGTGGGGCCACTGAGAGGGCTCAACAATTAACAGCATTGTCTCCTCTTCCAGAGAACCTTGGATCAACTACCAGCAACTATATGGTGGCCCATCTCCAGTTCCCGGGAATCAGATAGACAGACAGACAGACAGACAGAGATATGGATGGTAGGCCTGCCTGGTCTTTGTTTCTTTCTTATCCTTTTTAAAAAATGTTTATTTATTTATTTATTTATTTATCTATTTATTTATTAGATATAAGTACACTGTAGCTGTCTTCAGACACTCCAGAAGAGGGTGTCAGATTCTGGAGAATCTAAATGCCTCTTATGGTCTGCATATGTTGTACATAAACACAGCCTCACACATACTTCTAAATATTTAAAGATGGGTGGCGCCACTGAAAGGGCTCAACAATTAACAGCATTGTCTCCTCTTCCAGAGAACCTGGGATCAACTACCAGCAACTATTCGTGGCCCATCTCCAGTTCCCAGGGATCAGATAGACAGACAGACAGACAGACAGAGATATGGATGGCAGGCCTGCCTGGTCTTTCTTTCTTTCTTATCCTTTAAAAAAAATGTTTATTTATATATTTATTTATGTATTTATTAGATATAAGTACACTGTAGCTGTCTTCAGACACTCCAGAAGAGGGTGTCAGATTCTGGAGAATCTAAATCCCTCTTATGGTCTGCATATGATGTACATAATCACAGCCTCATATATACTTCTAAAAATTTAAAGATGTGTGGGGCCACTGAGAGGGCTCAACAATTAACAGCATTGTCTCCTCTCTCAGAGAACCTGGGATAAACTACCAGCACCTTATGGTGGCCCATCTCCAGTTCCAGTGGATCAGACAGACAGACAGACAGACAGAGAGACAGAGATAAAGATGTCAGGCCTGCCTGGTCTTTCTTTATTTCTTATACTTTTTAAAAAATGTTTATTTATTTATTTATTTATTTATTTATTTATTTATTAGATATAACTACACTGTAGCCATCTTCAGACACTCCAGAAGAGGGTGTCAGATTCTAGAGAATCTAAATCCCTCTTATGGTCTGAATATGATGTACATAAACACAGCCTCACATATACTTAAAAAATTAAAAGGCCACTGAAAGGACTCAACAATGAACAGCATTGTCTCCTCTTCCAGAGAACCTGGGATCAACCTCCAGCACCTACAAAGTGGCCCATCTCCAGTTCCAGGGGATCAGACAGACAGACAGACAGAGATAAGGATGGCAGGCCTGCCTGGTCTTTCTTTCTTTCTTTCTTATCCTTTTTAAAAAATATTTATTTATTTATTTATTTATTTATTTATTTATGTAATTATTAGATATAAGTACACTGTAGCTGTTCAGACACTCCAGTAGAGGGTGTCAGATTCTGGAAAATCTAACTCCCTCTTATGGTCTCCATATGATGTACATAAACACAGCCTAACATATACTTCTAAAAATTAAAAGATCTGTGGGGACACTGAAAGGGCTCAACAATTAACAGCATTGTCTCGTCTATAGAGAACCTGGGATCAACTACCAGCAACTATATGGTGGTCCATCTCCAGTTCCAGGGGATCAGACAGACAGACAGACAGACAGTGATAAGGATGGCAGGCCTGCCTGGTCTTTCTTTTTTTCTTATCCTTTTTTTAAAAAAATGTTTGTTTATTTATTTATTTATTTATTTATTCATTTATTTATTTATTAGATAAAAGTACATTGTAGCTGTTCAGACACTCCAGAAGAGGGTGTCAGATTCTGGAGAAACTAAATCCCTCTTATGGTCTGCATATGATGTACATAAACACAGCCTCACATATACTTCTAAAAATTTAAAGATGGGTGGGGCCACTGAAAGGGCTCAACAATTAACAGCACTGACTCCTCTTCCAGAGAACCTGGGATCAACTACCAGCAACTATTCGTGGCCCATCTCCAGTTCCCAGAGATCAGATAGACAGACAGACAGACAGACAGACAGAGATATGGATGGCAGGCGTGCCAGGTCTTTCTTTCTGTCTTATCCTTTTTAAAAAATGTTTATTTATTTATTTATTTATTTATTTATTTATGTATTTAGTAGAAATAAGTACACTCTAGCTGTTCAGACACTCCAGAAGAGGGTGTCAGATTCTGGAGAATCTAAATCCCTCTTATGGTCTGCATATGATGTACATAAACACAGCCTCACATATACTTCTAAAAATTTAAAGAAGGGTGGGGCCACTCTAAAACCTCAACAATTAATAGCATTGTCTCCTCTTACAGAGTACCTGGGATCAACTACCAGCAACTATATGGTGGCCCATCTCCAGTTCCAGGGGATCAGACAGACAGACATAGAGACAGTGATAAGGATGGCAGGCCTGCCTGGTCTTTATTTCTTTCTTATCCTTTTTAAAAAAATGTTTATTTATATATTTATTTACGTATTTATTAGATATAAGTACACTGTAGCTGTCTTCAGACACTCCAGAAGAGGGTGTCAGATTCTGAAGGATCTAAATCCCTCTTATGGTCTGCATATGATGTACATAAACACAGCCTCACATATACTTCTAAAAATTTAAAGATGGGTGGGGCCACTGAGAGGGCTCAACAATTAACAGCATAGTCTCCTCTTTCAGAGAACCTGGGATAAACTACCAGCACCTTATGGTGGCCCATCTCCAGTTCCAGTGGATCAGACAGACAGACAGACAGAGAGACAGAGATAAGGATGGCAGGCCTGCCTGGTCTTTATTTCTTATACATTTTTAAAAATGTTTATTTATTTATTTATTTATTTATTTATTTATTTATTTATTTATTTATTTATGTATTTATTAGATAAAAGTACACTGTAGCTGTTCAGACACTCCTGAAGAGGGTGTCATCTTCTGGAGAATCTAAATCCCTCTTATGGTCTGCATGTGATGTACATAAACACAGCCTCACATATACTTCTAAAAATTAAAAGATGGGTTGGCCCACTGAAAGGGCTCAACAATTAACAGTATTCTCTCTTCTTCCAAAGAACGTGGGATCAACTACCAGCAACTATAGGGTGGCCCATCTCCAGTTCCAGGTGATCAGACAGACAGACAGACAGACAGAGATAAGGAGGGCAGGCCTGCCTGGTCTTTCTTTCTTTCTTATCCTTTTAAAATAATGTTTATTTATTTATTTATTTATTTATTTATTTATTTATTTATTTATTAGATATAAGTACAATGTAGTTGTCTTCAGACACTCCAGAAGAGGGTGTCAGATTCTGGAGAATCTAAATCCCTCTTATGGTCTGCATATGATGTACATAAACACAGCCTCACATTTACTTCTAAAAATTTAAAGGTGGGGGGGCCACTGAAAGGGCTCAGCAATTAACAGCATTGTCTCCTCTTCCAGAGAACCTGGGATCAACTACCTGAAACTATATGGTGGCCCATCTCCACTCCCAGGGGATCAGACAGACAGACAGACAGACAAGGATAAGGATAAGGATGGCAGGCCTGCCTGGTCTTTCTTTCTGTCTTATCCTTTTTACAAAATGTTTATTTATTTATTTATTTATTTATTTATTTTTGTATGTATTTATTAGATATAAGTACACTGTAGCTGTTCAGACACTCCAGAAGAGGGTGTCAGATTCTGAAGAATCTAAATCCCTCTTATGGTCTGCAGATGATGTACATAAACACAGCCTCACATATACTTCTAAAAATTTAAAGAAGGGTGGGGCCACTCTAAAAGCTCAACAATTAACAGCATTGTCTCCTCTTCCAGAGTACCTGGGATCAACTACCAGCAACTATATGGTGGCCCATCTCCAGTTCCAGGGGATCAGACAGACAGACATACAGACAGTGATAAGGATGGCAGGCCTGACTGGTCTTTCTTTCTTTCTTATCCTTTTTTTAAAAAAAATGTTTATTTATTTATTTATTTATTTATTTATTTATTTATTTATTTATGTATTTATTAGATATAAGTACACTGTAGCTGTTCAGACACTCCAGAAGAGGGTGTCAGATTCTGGAGAATCTAAATCCCTCTTATGGTCTGCATATGATGTACATAAACACAGCCTCACTTATAGTGAGCTGAGGTGTCACAGGCCAACTGCTGGAATTTCTGAGTACCACCTAGATAGACATAAGCTATGCTGTGGTTGCTTAATTTATGTATTTTATTATTTCTATTTGTTGTTTTGTGTTGTTTTATTTGTTTTTAGAAAAGTCCTCAGTCTGTAGCTCTGGCTGACCCAGGACTGCCTACTTGTGTTAATTAGGGTTTCACAGCTGAGAACAGACACCAAGAGCAAGGTAAGGCTTAGAAAACCGAACATTCAGTGGTGGCTCAAGCTCTTAATGAGAGCACTCTGTAGGCAGAGGCAGTCAGTTTCTGAGTTCGAGGCCACCCTGGTGAAAGACAGGGCTAGGGTAGGGGCTAGGGTAAGAAAGAAAGAAAGAGAGAGAGAGAGAGAGAGAGAGAGAGAAAGAGAGAGAGAAAGAAAGAGAGAGAGAGAAAGAGAGAGAGAGAGAATAAAAAGTTTTTATAAAATTTTTATAAAAAGTGTTAAAGTTTTTAAAAATTAAAAAAAAAATACCAGATCACCATCACACAGCATTGGCTGTCTTCAGGTGTATCCTTTCAGCCTCCAAAACAAAAAACAATGGCTGGCTGTCTTCAGGTGTATCCTATTCTCGAGTCTTATTTCCAACCTTAGAGCTGGGCTGAGCTGCCTCATTATGTAATTGCAAACCTTCCTTGGTTTGTCTTTTCCATTTCTAAGACTAACAGGCCTTTTTCTATTTATTGAATATGCCCATGACTGTCCTTTAGATATAGTAAATATAACTGTTGCTTATAAAACTTGTTTTCTAGGAATTTTTAAAGGGCAATGGCAGAGTTTATTTATAAAAAAATATTTTGCATTTATTTATTTGTGTGAGTGATGAAGCTCAGGTCTTCAAACTCGTCAGGAGGTATGATTACCTCCCCTCTCTCTCAACCCCTCTCTCTCCTCTCTCAATGATTGTGTATGAATGTTTTGCATGTGTATGCTGTGCCAACAGACTCCAGAACAGAGTATTAGATCCTCTGGAACTGGAGATGGGCCACCATATATAATACTGGTAATTGAGCCCAGGTTCTCTGGAAGAGGAGACAATGCTCTTAATTGTTGAGCCCTCTCTGTAGCCACATCTTTCTTTTTTTTTTTTTGAGTATATGTGAGGCTGTGTTTATATACATCATATGCAGACAATAAGAATGATTTAGATTCTTCAGAATCTGACACCCTCTTCTGGACTGTCTGAAGATAGCTACAGCATACTTAAATATAATAAATAAATAAATCTTTAAAAAGAAAAGGAAAAGTAAAAAAGAAAGAACAGGCCTGCCATATGCATGTTCATAGAGGAAAATGGAAGAGACCCCAATCTAACCTCAGCAGGGTGCTTCCTTCTGGATGGTAGCTCACAGTTTCATCCCAGCAAGACAGACAAATCACTGAGTTCAAGGACAGTAAGGTTCAGGACAGCCAAAGTTAGGAAGGAAAAGGGTCTATGTTGAGAATACAAACCGACAAAACAACAACTAGGAAAAAGAAGTGACAGTGTAACTTGGGGTAGGGTACCAACAAGAGAAAGCTTTCTGTTACCACTTACAAACACCAGTAGCCTTGCACCCTTCTGCCCAGGTCCCTGCCTTCCTTTCTAGGAATTCTAAGGATGCCAGGGGGTAGGGGAATCCAGATTAACTTTTTAAAAACAAAGACTTGGTCTTTGATGTCTATAGGAAGCCCTTCTCAGTGCCTTTAACTACCACTGAACTTTCAGGGCTGTGACTCAACTGTAACAAGGAACAGGGCTAAGAACCTGCAGCCTTTGAAAACAACTATTTTTTTAAAGTGGGGGACACAAATCAGCAGTAGAACCCCTCAGGTTCAGCCATAATACTTGTTAGGGAAAGAGCCTCAATGTCCGGAGCTGAGGTCTCATGGGTGAACTGCTTCAAGCTCTGAGTATCACTGAAAGAAAGAAAAGATATCATGTGGTTGCTTAATTTATTTATTTTATTATTTCTATTTTTTGTTTTCTTTTGTTTTGTTTTAGAAAAGGCCTCAGTCTGTAGCTATGGCTGACCTAGGACAGACTACATGTGTTAATTAGGGTTTCACAGCTGAGAAACAGACCATACCTATGTAAGACTTAGAAAACCCAACAGTCAGTGGTGGCTCGAGCTCTTAATGAGAGCACTATGGAGGCAGAGGCAGTCAGTTTCTGAGTTCAAGGCCAGCCTGGTTAAAGACAGGGATAGGCAGGGCTAGGCAAGGCAGGGCTGGGCTAGGCTAGGCTAGGCAAGGGGCTGGGCTAGTCAAGGCAAGGGACTAGGATAGGCTACTCAAGGGGCTAGGCAAGACAGACAGACAGAGAGAAAGACAGACAAGGATGGCAGGCCTGCCTGGTTTTTCTTTCTTTCTTATCCCTTTTAAAAAATGTTAATTTATTTATTTATTTATTTATTTATTTATTTATTTATTTATTTATTAGATATAAGTACACTGTAGCTGTCTTCAGACACTCCAGAAGAGGGTGTCAGATTCTGGAGAATCTATATCCCTCTTATGGTCTGCATATGATGTACATAAACACAGCCTCACATTTACTTCTAAAAATTTAAACATGTGTGGGGCCAATGAAAGGGATCAACAATTAACAGCATTGTCTCCTCTTATAGAGAACCTGGGATCAACTACCAGCAAATATATGGTGGCCCATCTCCAGTTCCAGGGGATCAGACAGACAGACAGACATACAGACAGATAGAGTTAAGGATGGCAGGCCTACCTGGTCTTTCATTCTTTCTTATCCTTTTTAAAAAATGTTTATTAATTTAAGTATGTATTTATTAGATATAAGTACACTGTAGCTGTCTTCAAACACTCCCGAAAATGGTGTCAGATTCTGGAGAATCTATATCCCTCTTATGGTCTGCATATGATGTTCATGAACACAGCCTCACATATACTTCTAAAAATTTAAAGTTGGGTGGGGCCACTGAAAGGGCTCAACAATTAACAGAACTGACTCCTCTTCCAGAGAACCTGGGATCAACTACCAGCTACTATATGGTGGCACATCTCCAGTTCCAGGGGATCAGACAGACAGACAGACAGACAGAGATAAGGATGGCAGGCCTGCCTGGTCTTACTTTCTTTCTTTTCCTTTTTCAAAAATGTTTATTTATTTATTTATTTATTTATTTATTTATTTATTTATTTATGTATTTATTATATATAAGTACACTGTAGGTGTCTTCAGACACTCCAGTATAGGGTGTCAGATTCTGGAGAATCTAAATCCTCTTATAATCTGAATATGATGTACATAAACACAGCCTCACATATACTTTTAAATATTTAAAGAAGTGTGGGGCCACTGAAAGGGCTCAACAATTAACAGCATTGTCTCCTCTTCCAGAGAACCTTGGATCAACTACCAGCAACTATATGGTGGCCCATCTCCAGTTCCCGGGAATCAGATAGACAGACAGACAGACAGACAGAGATATGGATGGTAGGCCTGCCTGGTCTTTGTTTCTTTCTTATCCTTTTTAAAAAATTTATTTATTTATTTATTTATTTATCTATTTATTTATTAGATATAAGTACACTGTAGCTGTCTTCAGACACTCCAGAAGAGGGTGTCAGATTCTGGAGAATCTAAATGCCTCTTATGGTCTGCATATGTTGTACATAAACACAGCCTCACACATACTTCTAAATATTTAAAGATGGGTGGCGCCACTGAAAGGGCTCAACAATTAACAGCATTGTCTCCTCTTCCAGAGAACCTGGGATCAACTACCAGCAACTATTCGTGGCCCATCTCCAGTTCCCAGGGATCAGATAGACAGACAGACAGACAGACAGAGATATGGATGGCAGGCCTGCCTGGTCTTTCTTTCTTTCTTATCCTTTAAAAAAAATGTTTATTTATATATTTATTTATGTATTTATTAGATATAAGTACACTGTAGCTGTCTTCAGACACTCCAGAAGAGGGTGTCAGATTCTGGAGAATCTAAATCCCTCTTATGGTCTGCATATGATGTACATAATCACAGCCTCATATATACTTCTAAAAATTTAAAGATGTGTGGGGCCACTGAGAGGGCTCAACAATTAACAGCATTGTCTCCTCTCTCAGAGAACCTGGGATAAACTACCAGCACCTTATGGTGGCCCATCTCCAGTTCCAGTGGATCAGACAGACAGACAGACAGACAGAGAGACAGAGATAAAGATGTCAGGCCTGCCTGGTCTTTCTTTATTTCTTATACTTTTTAAAAAATGTTTATTTATTTATTTATTTATTTATTTATTTATTTATTAGATATAACTACACTGTAGCCATCTTCAGACACTCCAGAAGAGGGTGTCAGATTCTAGAGAATCTAAATCCCTCTTATGGTCTGAATATGATGTACATAAACACAGCCTCACATATACTTAAAAAATTAAAAGGCCACTGAAAGGACTCAACAATGAACAGCATTGTCTCCTCTTCCAGAGAACCTGGGATCAACCTCCAGCACCTACAAAGTGGCCCATCTCCAGTTCCAGGGGATCAGACAGACAGACAGACAGACAGTGATAAGGATGGCAGTCCTGCCTGGTCTTTCTTTTTTTCTTATCCTTTTTTTAAAAAAATGTTTGTTTATTTATTTATTTATTTATTTATTCATTTATTTATTTATTTATTTATTTATTAGTTAAAAGTACATTGTAGCTGTTCAGACACTCCAGAAGAGGGTGTCAGATTCTGGAGAAACTAAATCCCTCTTATGGTCTGCATATGATGTACATAAACACAGCCTCACATATACTTCTAAAAATTTAAAGATGGGTGGGGCCACTGAAAGGGCTCAACAATTAACAGCACTGACTCCTCTTCCAGAGAACCTGGGATCAACTACCAGCAACTATTCGTGGCCCATCTCCAGTTCCCAGAGATCAGATAGACAGACAGACAGACAGACAGACAGAGATATGGATGGCAGTCGTGCCAGGTCTTTCTTTCTGTCTTATCCTTTTTAAAAAATGTTTATTTATTTATTTATTTATTTATTTATTTATTTATTTATTTATGTATTTAGTAGAAATAAGTACACTCTAGCTGTTCAGACACTCCAGAAGAGGGTGTCAGATTCTGGAGAATCTAAATCCCTCTTATGGTCTGCATATGATGTACATAAACACAGCCTCACATATACTTCTAAAAATTTAAAGAAGGGTGGGGCCACTCTAAAACCTCAACAATTAATAGCATTGTCTCCTCTTACAGAGTACCTGGGATCAACTACCAGCAACTATATGGTGGCCCATCTCCAGTTCCAGGGGATCAGACAGACAGACATAGAGACAGTGATAAGGATGGCAGGCCTGCCTGGTCTTTATTTCTTTCTTATCCTTTTTAAAAAAATGTTTATTTATATATTTATTTACGTATTTATTAGATATAAGTACACTGTAGCTGTCTTCAGACACTCCAGAAGAGGGTGTCAGATTCTGAAGGATCTAAATCCCTCTTATGGTCTGCATATGATGTACATAAACACAGCCTCACATATACTTCTAAAAATTTAAAGATGGGTGGGGCCACTGAGAGGGCTCAACAATTAACAGCATAGTCTCCTCTTTCAAAGAACCTGGGATAAACTACCAGCACCTTATGGTGGCCCATCTCCAGTTCCAGTGGATCAGACAGACAGACAGACAGAGAGACAGAGATAAGGATGGCAGGCCTGCCTGGTCTTTATTTCTTATACATTTTTAAAAATGTTTATTTATTTATTTATTTATTTATTTATTTATTTATTTATGTATTTATTAGATAAAAGTACACTGTAGCTGTTCAGACACTCCTGAAGAGGGTGTCATCTTCTGGAGAATCTAAATCCCTCTTATGGTCTGCATGTGATGTACATAAACACAGCCTCACATATACTTCTAAAAATTAAAAGATGGGTTGGCCCACTGAAAGGGCTCAACAATTAACAGCATTCTCTCTTCTTCCAAAGAACGTGGGATCAACTACCAGCAACTATAGGGTGGCCCATCTCCAGTTCCAGGTGATCAGACAGACAGACAGACAGACAGACAGAGATGAGGAGGGCAGGCCTGCCTGGTCTTTCTTTCTTTCTTATCCTTTTAAAATAATGTTTATTTATTTATTTATTTATTTATTTATTTATTAGATATAAGTACAATGTAGTTGTCTTCAGACACTCCAGAAGAGGGTGTCAGATTCTGGAGAATCTAAATCCCTCTTATGGTCTGCATATGATGTACATAAACACAGCCTCACATTTACTTCTAAAAATTTAAAGGTGGGGGGGCCACTGAAAGGGCTCAGCAATTAACAGCATTGTCTCCTCTTCCAGAGAACCTGGGATCAACTACCTGAAACTATATGGTGGCCCATCTCCACTCCCAGGGGATCAGACAGACAGACAGACAGACAAGGATAAGGATAAGGATGGCAGGCCTGCCTGGTCTTTCTTTCTGTCTTATCCTTTTTACAAAATGTTTATTTATTTATTTATTTATTTATTTATTTATTTATTTATTTATTTATTTTTGTATGTATTTATTAGATATAAGTACACTGTAGCTGTTCAGACACTCCAGAAGAGGGTGTCAGATTCTGAAGAATCTAAATCCCTCTTATGGTCTGCAGATGATGTACATAAACACAGCCTCACATATACTTCTAAAAATTTAAAGAAGGGTGGGGCCACTCTAAAAGCTCAACAATTAACAGCATTGTCTCCTCTTCCAGAGTACCTGGGATCAACTACCAGCAACTATATGGTGGCCCATCTCCAGTTCCAGGGGATCAGACAGACAGACATACAGACAGTGATAAGGATGGCAGGCCTGACTGGTCTTTCTTTCTTTCTTATCCTTTTTTTAAAAAAAATGTTTATTTATTTATTTATTTATTTATTTATTTATTTATTTATTTATTTATGTATTTATTAGATATAAGTACACTGTAGCTGTTCAGACACTCCAGAAGAGGGTGTCAGATTCTGGAGAATCTAAATCCCTCTTATGGTCTGCATATGATGTACATAAACACAGCCTCACTTATAGTGAGCTGAGGTGTCACAGGCCAACTGCTGGAATTTCTGAGTACCACCTAGATAGACATAAGCTATGCTGTGGTTGCTTAATTTATGTATTTTATTATTTCTATTTGTTGTTTTGTGTTGTTTTATTTGTTTTTAGAAAAGTCCTCAGTCTGTAGCTCTGGCTGACCCAGGACTGCCTACTTGTGTTAATTAGGGTTTCACAGCTGAGAACAGACACCAAGAGCAAGGTAAGGCTTAGAAAACCGAACATTCAGTGGTGGCTCAAGCTCTTAATGAGAGCACTCTGTAGGCAGAGGCAGTCAGTTTCTGAGTTCGAGGCCACCCTGGTGAAAGACAGGGCTAGGGTAGGGGCTAGGGTAAGAAAGAAAGAAAGAGAGAGAGAGAGAGAGAAAGAGAGAGAGAGAGAAAGAAAGAGAGAGAGAGAGAGAGAGAAAGAAAGAGAGAGAGAGAAAGAGAGAGAGAGAGAATAAAAAGTTTTTATAAAATTTTTATAAAAAGTGTTAAAGTTTTTAAAAATTAAAAAAAAAATACCAGATCACCATCACACAGCATTGGCTGTCTTCAGGTGTATCCTTTCAGCCTCCAAAACAAAAAACAATGGCTGGCTGTCTTCAGGTGTATCCTATTCTCGAGTCTTATTTCCAACCTTAGAGCTGGGCTGAGCTGCCTCATTATGTAATTGCAAACCTTCCTTGGTTTGTCTTTTCCATTTCTAAGACTAACAGGCCTTTTTCTATTTATTGAATATGCCCATGACTGTCCTTTAGATATAGTAAATATAACTGTTGCTTATAAAACTTGTTTTCTAGGAATTTTTAAAGGGCAATGGCAGAGTTTATTTATAAAAAAATATTTTGCATTTATTTATTTGTGTGAGTGATGAAGCTCAGGTCTTCAAACTCGTCAGGAGGTATGATTACCTCCCCTCTCTCTCAACCCCTCTCTCTCCTCTCTCAATGATTGTGTATGAATGTTTTGCATGTGTATGCTGTGCCAACAGACTCCAGAACAGAGTATTAGATCCTCTGGAACTGGAGATGGGCCACCATATATAATACTGGTAATTGAGCCCAGGTTCTCTGGAAGAGGAGACAATGCTCTTAATTGTTGAGCCCTCTCTGTAGCCACATCTTTCTTTTTTTTTTTTTTTGAGTATATGTGAGGCTGTGTTTATATACATCATATGCAGACAATAAGAATGATTTAGATTCTTCAGAATCTGACACCCTCTTCTGGACTGTCTGAAGATAGCTACAGCATACTTAAATATAATAAATAAATAAATCTTTAAAAAGAAAAGGAAAAGTAAAAAAGAAAGAACAGGCCTGCCATATGCATGTTCATAGAGGAAAATGGAAGAGACCCCAATCTAACCTCAGCAGGGTGCTTCCTTCTGGATGGTAGCTCACAGTTTCATCCCAGCAAGACAGACAAATCACTGAGTTCAAGGACAGTAAGGTTCAGGACAGCCAAGGTTAGGAAGGAAAAGGGTCTATGTTGAGAATACAAACCGACAAAACAACAACTAGGAAAAAGAAGTGACAGTGTAACTTGGGGTAGGGTACCAACAAGAGAAAGCTTTCTGTTACCACTTACAAACACCAGTAGCCTTGCACCCTTCTGCCCAGGTCCCTGCCTTCCTTTCTAGGAATTCTAAGGATGCCAGGGGGTAGGGGAATCCAGATTAACTTTTTAAAAACAAAGACTTGGTCTTTGATGTCTATAGGAAGCCCTTCTCAGTGCCTTTAACTACCACTGAACTTTCAGGGCTGTGACTCAACTGTAACAAGGAACAGGGCTAAGAACCTGCAGCCTTTGAAAACAACTATTTTTTTAAAGTGGGGGACACAAATCAGCAGTAGAACCCCTCAGGTTCAGCCATAATACTTGTTAGGGAAAGAGCCTCAATGTCCGGAGCTGAGGTCTCATGGGTGAACTGCTTCAAGCTCTGAGTATCACTGAAAGAAAGAAAAGATATCATGTGGTTGCTTAATTTATTTATTTTATTATTTCTATTTTTTGTTTTCTTTTGTTTTGTTTTAGAAAAGGCCTCAGTCTGTAGCTATGGCTGACCTAGGACAGACTACATGTGTTAATTAGGGTTTCACAGCTGAGAAACAGACCATACCTATGTAAGACTTAGAAAACCCAACAGTCAGTGGTGGCTCGAGCTCTTAATGAGAGCACTATGGAGGCAGAGGCAGTCAGTTTCTGAGTTCAAGGCCAGCCTGGTTAAAGACAGGGATAGGCAGGGCTAGGCAAGGCAGGGCTGGGCTAGGCTAGGCTAGGCAAGGGGCTGGGCTAGTCAAGGCAAGGGACTAGGATAGGCTACTCAAGGGGCTAGGCAAGACAGACAGACAGAGAGAAAGACAGACAAGGATGGCAGGCCTGCCTGGTTTTTCTTTCTTTCTTATCCCTTTTAAAAAATGTTAATTTATTTATTTATTTATTTATTTATTTATTTATTTATTTATTTATTAGATATAAGTACACTGTAGCTGTCTTCAGACACTCCAGAAGAGGGTGTCAGATTCTGGAGAATCTATATCCCTCTTATGGTCTGCATATGATGTACATAAACACAGCCTCACATTTACTTCTAAAAATTTAAACATGTGTGGGGCCAATGAAAGGGATCAACAATTAACAGCATTGTCTCCTCTTATAGAGAACCTGGGATCAACTACCAGCAAATATATGGTGGCCCATCTCCAGTTCCAGGGGATCAGACAGACAGACAGACATACAGACAGATAGAGTTAAGGATGGCAGGCCTACCTGGTCTTTCATTCTTTCTTATCCTTTTTAAAAAATGTTTATTAATTTAAGTATGTATTTATTAGATATAAGTACACTGTAGCTGTCTTCAAACACTCCCGAAAATGGTGTCAGATTCTGGAGAATCTATATCCCTCTTATGGTCTGCATATGATGTTCATGAACACAGCCTCACATATACTTCTAAAAATTTAAAGTTGGGTGGGGCCACTGAAAGGGCTCAACAATTAACAGAACTGACTCCTCTTCCAGAGAACCTGGGATCAACTACCAGCAATTATATGGTGGCCCATCTCCAGTTCCAGGGGATCAGACAGACAGACATACAGACAAGGATGGCAGGCCTGCCTGGTCTCTCTTTCTTTATTATCCTTTTTAAAAAATGTTTATTTGTTTATTTATGTATTTAGTAGATATAAGTACACTGTAGCTGTCTTCAGACACTTAAGAAGAGGGTGTCATATTCTGGAAATATAAATCCCTCTTATTGTCTGCATATGATGTACATAAACACAGCCTCACATATACTTCTAAAAATTTAAAGATGTGTGGGGCCACTGAAACGGCTCAACAATTAACAGCATTGTCTCCTCTACCAGAACCTGGGATCAACTAGCAGCAACTATATGGTGGCCCATCTCCAGTTCCAGGGGATCAGACAGACAGACAGACAGACAGACAGACAGAGATAAGGAGGGCAGGCCTGCCTGGTCCTTCTTTCTTTCTTATCCTTTTAAAAAATGTTTATTTATTTATTTATTTATTTATTTATTTATTTATTAGATATAAGTACACTGTAGCTGTCTTCAGACACTCCAGAAGAGGGTGTCAGATTCTGGAGAATCTAAATCCCTCTTATGGTCTGCATATGATGTACATAAACACAGCCTCACATATACTAATAATAATTTACGATGGGTGAGGCCACTGAAAGCGCTCAACAATTAACAGCATTGTGTCCTCTTCCAGAGAATCTGGGATCAACTACCAGCACCTATATGGTGGCCCATCTCCAGTTCCAGGGGATCAGAACGACAGACAGACAGACAGACAGACAGACAGACAGAGATAAGGATGGCAGGCCTGCCTGGTCTTTCTTTCTTTCTTATCTGGTTTAAATAATGTTTATTTCTTTATTTACTTATTTATTTATGTATTTATTAGATATAAGTACACTGTAGTTGTCTTCAGACACTCCAGAAGAAGGTGTCAGATTCTGATGAATCTAAATCCCTCTTCTGGTCGGCATATGATGTACATAAACACAGCCTCACATACACTTCTAAAAATTTAAAGATGGGTAGGGCCACTGATAGAGTTCAACAATTAACAGCATTGTCTCCTCTTCCAGAGAACCTGGGATCAACTACCAGCAACTATATGGTGGCCCATCTCCAGTTCCCGGGGATCAGATATACAGACAGACAGACAGACAGAGATAAGGATGGCAGGCCTGCCTGGTCTTACTTTCTTTCTTATCCTTTTTAAAAATGTTTATTTATTTATTTATTTATTTATTTATTTATTTATTTATTATATATAAGTACACTGTAGCTGTCTTCAGACACTCCAGTAGAGGGTGTCAGATTCTGGAGAATCTAAATCCTCTTATAATCTGAATATGATGTTCATAAACAGGCCTCACATATACTTCTAAATATTTAAAGAAGTGTGGGGCCACTGAAAGGGCTCAACAATTAAGAGCATTTTCTCCTCTTTCAGAGAACCTTGGATCAACTACCAGCAACTATATGGTGGCCCATCTCCAGTTCCTGGGGATCAGATAGACAGACAGACAGACAGACAGAGATATGGATGGCAGGCCTGCCTGGTCTTTCTTTCTTTCTTATCCTTTTTAAAAAAATGTTTATTTATTTATTTATTTATTTATTTATTTATTTATCTATTTGTTTATTAGATATAAATACACTGTAGCTGTTCAGACACTCCAGAAGAGGATGTCAGATTCTGGAGAATCTAAATGCCTCTTATGGTCTGCATATGATGAACATAAACACAGCCTCACATATACTTCTAAAAATTTAAAGAAGGGTGGGGCCACTCTAAAAGCTCAACAATTAACAGCATTGTCTCCTCTTCCAGAGTACCTGGAATCAACTACCAGCAACTATATGGTGGCCCATCTCCAGTTCCAGGGGATCAGACAGACAGACATACAGACAGTGCTAAGGATGGCAGGCCTGCCTGGTCTTTCTTTCATTCTTATCCTTTTTAAAAAATATTTATTTATTTATTTATTTATTTATTTATTTATTTATGCATTTCTTAGATATAAGTACACTGTAGCTGTCTTCAGACACTCCAGAAGAGGGTGTCAGATTCTGGAGAATCTAAATCCCTCTTATGGTCTGCATATGATGTACATAAACACAGCCTCACATATACTTCTAAAAATTAAAAGATGGGTGGGCCCACTGAAAGGGCTCAACAATTAACAGCATTGTCTCTTCTTCCAGAGAACGTGGGATCAACTACCAGCAACTATATGGTGGCCCATCTCAAGTTCCAGGGGATAAGACAGACAGACAGACAGACAGAGATAAGTATTGCAAGCCTGCCTGATTTTTCTTTCTTTCTTATCCTTTTAAAAAATGTTTATTTATTTATTTATGTATTTATTAGATATAAGTACACTGTAGCTGTCTTCAGACACTCCAGAAGAGGGTGTCAGATTCTGGAGAATATAAATCCCTCTTATGGTCTGCATATGATGGACATAAACACAGATTCACATACACTTCTAAAAATTTAAAGATGGGTGGGGCCACTGAAAGGGCTCAACAATTAACAGCATTGTCTCTTCTTCCAGAGAACATGGTATCAACTACCAGCAACTGTATGGTGGCCCATCTCGAGTTCCAGGGGATCAGACAGACAGACAGACAGACAGAGATAAGGAGGGCAGGCCTGCCTGGTCTTTCTTTCTTTCTTATCCTTTTAAAATAATGTTTATTTATTTATTTATTTATTTATTTATTAGATATAAGTACACTGTAGTTGTCTTCAGACACTCCAGAAGAGGGTGTCAGATTCTGGAGTATCTAAATCCCTCTTATGGTCTTCATAATATGTACATAAACACAGCCTAACATATACTTCTAAAAATTTAAAGATAGGTGGAGCCACTGAAAGGGCTCAACAATTAACAGCATTGTCTCCTCTTCCAGAGAACCTGGGATCAACTACCAGCAACTATATGCTGGGCCATCTACAGTTCCAGGGGATCAGACACACAGAGAGACAGACAGACACTGTAGGACCCAGAATATGGCAAGAAACCCTGAGAAAGGTGGAAAATTAATAATACACTCTGTAGTACCCAGAATATGGCAAGAAACCCTCATAAAAGTAGAAAATTAAAAACTCACACTGAAGGAACCCAAATATGGCAAGAAAACCTGAAAAATGTGGAAAATGAGAATAATCACAGTGTAGGAACCAGAATTCCGAAAATACTTGAAAAACGTCATAAATGAGAAAATCACATTTTAGGACCCAGAATATGGGGAGAAACCCTGAGAAACGTGGAAAATTAAAAATACCCTCTGTAGCACTGAGAATATGGTAAGAAACCCTCAACAAAGTAGAAAATTAAAAACTCACACTGAAGGATCCCGAATATGGCGCGAAAACATGAAAAAGGTAGAAAATGAGAATAATCACACTGTATTACCCAGAATTACAAAAACATGAAAAACATTGAAAATGAGAAAATCACACTTGTAGGACCCAAAATACGAAAAACTTGAAAAACGTGGAAAATGAGAAAATCACACTGCAGAAACCAGAATATGCCGAACAACCATGAAAAACCTGAAAATTAAAAATTCACACTATTGGACACAGAATATGGTGAGAAACCATGAAAAGACTGGACAATTAAAATTTCACACTTCATTACCCAGATATGGAGAGAAATACTGAAAACCGTGGGAAAAAAATTCACAATGAAGGACCTGGAATACGGCAAGAGACCCTGAAAAAACATGGAAATGAGAAAATCACACAGTATAACCCAGAATATGACGAAAAAACCTGAAAAAGATAAAATATTAAAATATCACACGGAAGGACCCAGAATATGGCGAAAAACCTGAAAAAGGAGGAAGATAAAAAAACTCACACTGAAGGACACAGAATATGGCGAGAAAACCTGAAAAAAGTAGAAAATTAAAAATTCACACTGAAAGACCCCGAATATGGTTTGAAAACCTGAAAAAGGTGGAAAATGAGAATAATCACACTGTAGGACCCAGATTATGCCCAGAAACCCTGAAAACGTGTAAAATTAAAAAAACATGCTGGAGGACCCAGAATATGGCGAGAAAACCTGAAAAAAGTAGAAAATTAAAAATTCACACTGAAGGACCCCGAATATGGTGAGAAAACCTGAAAAAGGTGGAAAATGAGAATAATCACACTGTAGGACCCAGATTTTGCCCAGAAACCCTGAAAACGTGGAAAATTAAAAATACATGCTTTAGGACCTAGAATATGGCGAGAAACCCTGAAAAAAGTTCAAAATTACAAACTCACACTGTAGGACCCCAAATATGGCGAGAAACCCTGAAAAAGGTGGAAAATGAGAAAATCACATTTCAGGACCCAGAATAGGCCTAGAAAATGTGAAAAACGTGAAAATTAAAAATTCACACTAACGGACCCAGAATATGGCGAGAAAAAGGTAATAAAAAAGTAGAAAATTAAAATCTCACAGTGAAGGAGCCCAAACATTGCGAGAAAATCTGAAAAAGGTGGAAAATGAGAAAATCACACTGTAGGATCCAGAATATGGTGAGAAACCCTGAAGAAAGTAGAAAAATACAAACTGACACTGAAGGACCCCAAATATGGGGAGAAAACCTGAAAAAGGTGGAAAATGAGAAAATCACACTGCAGGACCCAGAATATTTCAAGAAACACTGAAAAACGTGAAAATTCAAAATTCACACTGTCGGACACAGAATATGGCGAGAAACCATGAAAAAAAAGTGGATAATTAAAATTCACACTGTATTACCCATAATATGGGGAGAAATACTGAAAAACGTGGAAAATTAAAAATCCACACTGAAGGACCTGGAATATGGCAAGAAAACCTGAAAATGTGGAAATGAGAAAATCACAATGTAGGACCCAGAATATGAAGAAAAAACCTGAAAAACGTGGAAAATGAAAAATACATACTATAGGACACAGTTTATGGCGAGAAACCCTGAAAGAGTAGAAAATTAAAAACTCACACTGAAGGACCCCAAATATGGCAAGAAACCCTGAAAAAAGTAGAAAATTACAAACTGACACTGAAGAACCCCAATTATGGCGAGAAAACCTGAAAAAGGTGGAAAATGAGAAAATCACACTGTAGGACCCAGAATTACGAAAAAACTTGAAAATATCGAAAATGAGAAAATCACACTATAGGACCCAGAATATGCCAAGAAACCCTGAAAACGTGAAAAATTAAAAATACAACGTTTAGGACCCAGAATACGGCGAGAAACCCTGAAAAAATTAGAAAATTAAAAACTCACACTGAAGGACCCGAAAAATGGCTAGAAAGGCTGAAAAAGGTGGAAAATGAGAAAATCACACTGTAGGACCCAGAATTACGAAAAAAATTGAAAAATGTGGAAAATGAGAAAATCACACTGTAGGACCCAGAATATGCCGAGAAACGCTGAAAAAAGTGAAACATTAAATATTCACACTGTCGGACCAAGAATATTACCAAAAAAAAAACCTTAAAAACGACGAAAATTAAAAATTTACACTGTGGGACCCAGAATATGGCGAGAAACACTGAAAAATGTGGAAAATTAAATTCACACTGTAGGAACAAGAATATGCCGAGAAAACCTGAAAAAGTTTGAAAATGAAAAAATCACACTGTGGGACTGAGAATATGACGAAAAAAAAACCTTAAAAACATGGAAAATTAAAAACTCCCACTGAAGAACCTAGAATATGGCAAGAAACCCTGAAAAAGGTGGAAAATGAGAAATTCACACTGTAGGACCCAGAATATGATGAGAAACACTGAAAAATGTTGAAAAATAAAAATTCACACTATAGGACCAGAATATGGAAAAAAACCTTGAAAAACGTGGAAAATTAAAAATTCACACTGCAGGACCCAGAATATGCTGAGAAAACCTGAAAAAGGTGGAAAATGAGAAAATCACACTGTAGGATGGAGAATTGGGGAAAAAAACTTGAAAAAAGTCAAAAATCGGAAAATCGCACTGTAGAAGCCAGAATATGCCAGAAACCCTGAAAACGTGGAAAATTAAAAATACACGCTGTAGGATTCAGAATATGGCAAGAAACCCTGAAAGAAGTAGAAAATTAAAAACTCACACTGAAGGACCCGGAATATGGCGAGAAAACCTTGTGGAAAATGAGATAAACAATCTGTAGGACATAGAAATGCGAAAAAACTTTAAAAAAGTGGAAAATGAGAAAATCACATTGTAGGACCCAGAATATGCCAAGAAACCCTGAAAAACGAGAAAAAATAAAAATATGCTTTTTGGAGCCAGAATATTGCAAGAAACACAGTAAAAAGTAGAAAATTAAAAACTCACACTGAAAGACACCGAATATGGCAAAAAACCTGAAAAAGGTGGAAAATGAGTATAATCACACTGTAGGACACAGAATAGCGAAAAAACTTGAAAAACGTGGAAAAGGAGAAAATCACACTGCAGAACCCAGAATATGCCAAGAAACCCTGAAAAACTAGAAAATTAAAAACTCACATTGAAGGACCCCGAATATGGAGAGTTAACCTGAAAAAGGTGGAAAATGAGAAAATCACACTGTAGGACCCAGAATTACAAAAAAACTTGAAAAACGTGGAAAAGGAGAAAATCACACTGCAAGACCCAGAATATGCCGAGAAACACTGAAAAATGTGAAAATAAAAAATTCACACTGTCAGACACAGAATATGGCAAGAAACCATGAAACAAGTGGAAAATGAGAAAATCACACTGTATTGCCCAGAATATGGCGAGAAATACTGAAAAACGTGGAAAATTAAAAATTCAGACTGAAGGACCTGGAATATGGCAAGAAAACCTGAAAAACGAGGAAATGGGAAAATCACACTGTAGGAGCCAGAATATGCAGAGAAACCTTGAAAAACGTGGAAAATTAAAAATACACTCTGTAGGACCCAGAATATGGCGAGAAACCCTGAAGAATGTAGAAAATTAAAAACTCACATTGAAGGACCCCGAATATGGCGAGAAAACCTGAAAAAGGTGGAAAATGAGAAAATCACACCGTAGGACCCATAATATTACAAAAAACTTGAAAGAAGTGGAAAATTAAAAATTCACAGTGAAGGACCCAGAATATGGCGAGAAAACCTGAAAAACGAGGAAAATTCAAAATTCACACTGTAGGACCCAGAATATGGCTAGAAAACCTGAAAAAGTTGGAAAATGAGAATAATCACACTGTAGGACCAAGATATGCGAAAAAACTTGAAAAATTTCAAAATTGAGAAAATCACACTGTAGGACCCAGAATATGCTGAGAAACACTGAAAAACGTGGAAAATTAAAAATACACGCTGTAGGACCCATAATATGTCGAGAAACCCTGAAAAATTAGAAATGTAAAAACTCACACTGAGGGACCCCAAATATGGCAAGAAAACATGAAAAAGGTGAAAAAAGAGAAAATCACACTGTAGGACCCAGAAATATGAAAAAACTTGAAAAATGTGGAAAATGAGAAAATCACACTGCAGAAACCAGAATATGCCGAACAACCATGAAAAACCTGAAAATTAAAAATTCACACAGTCGGACACAGAATATGGTGAGAAACCATGAAAAAAGTGGACAATTAAAAATTCACAATTTATTACCCAGATATGGCGAGAAATACTGAAAACCGTGGAAAAAAATTCACACTGAAGGACCTGGAATACGGCAAGTGACCCTGAAAAACATGGAAATGAGAAAATCACACAGTAGGACCCAGCATATGGCGAGAAAACCTGAAAAAAGTAGAAAATTAAAAATTCACACTGAAGGACCCCGAATATTGCAAGAAAACCTGAAAAGGGTGGAAAATGAGAATAATCAATCTGTAGGACCCAGCTTATGCCTAGAAACCCTGAAAACGTGGAAAATTAAAAATACATGCTGTAGGACCCAGAATATGGCGTGTAACCCTGAAAAAAGTTGAAAATAACAAACTCACAATGTAGGACCCCAAATATGGCGAGAAACCCTGCAAAAGGTGGAAAATGAGAAAATCACACTGCAGGATCCAGAATATGCCGAGAAAATGTGAAAAACGTGAAAATTAATAATTCACACTCACGGACACAGAATATGGCGAGAAACACTTAATAAAAAAGTAGGAAATTAAAAACTCACAGTGAAGGAGCCCAAACATGACCAGAAAAACCTGAAAAAGGTGGAAAATGAGAAAATCACACTGTAGGATCCAGAATATGGCGAGAAATCCTGAAAAAATTAGAAAAAAAAAACTCACACTGAAGGACCCCAAATATGGCAAGAAAACCCGAAAAAGGTGGAAAATGAGAAAATCACACAGTAGGACCCAGAATTACAAAAAAACTTGAAAAAAGTGGAAAATGAGAAAATCACACTGCAGGACCAAGAATATTTAGAGAAATCCTGAAAAACTTGAAAATTAAAAATTCACACTCCAGGACCTAGAATATGCCGAGAAATCCTGAAAAACGTGAAAATTAAAAATTCACATTATCGGACCCAGAATATGGTTAGAAACCCTGAAAAACGGGAAAATTAAAAATTCAACTGAAGGACCCGGAATATGGCGAGAAACCCTGAAAAAAGTAGAAAACTGGAAAATGAGAATAATCACAGTGTAGGACCCAGAATTGCACAAAAAAAACTTGAAAAACATCGTAATGAGAAAATCACACTGTAGGACCCAGAATATGGCAAGAAACCCTGAGAAACGTGGAAAATTAATAATACACTCTGTAGTACCCAGAATATGGCAAGAAACCCTCAAAAAAGTAGAAAATTAAAAACTCACACTGAAGAACCCCAAATATGGCAAGAAAACCTAAAAAATGTGGAAAATGAGAATAATCACAGATTAGGACCCAGAATTGCGAAAATACTTGAAATGTCGTAAATGAGAAAATCACATTTTAGGACCCAGAATATGGCGAGAAACCCTGAGAAACGTAGAAAATTAAAAATACACTCTGTAGCACCGAGAATATGCAAGAAACCTCAACAAAGTAGAAAATTAAAAACTCACAATGAAGGACCCCGAATATGGCGAGAAAACCTGAAAGAGGTGGAAAATGAGAATAATCACACTGTAGGACCCAGAATAGCGAAAAAAAACATGAAAATCATTGAAAATGAGAAAATCACACTGTAGGACCCAGAATATGGCGAGAAACCCTGAGAAATGTGGAAAATTAAAAATACACTCTGTAGCACCCAGAATATGGCAAGAAACGCTCAAAAAGTAGAAAATTAAAAACTCACACTGAAGGACCCTGAATATGCCGAGAAAACATGAAAAAGGTAGAAAATGAGAATATTCACACTATATTACCCAGAATTACAAAAACATGAAAAACATCGAAAATGAGAAAATCACACTGTAGGACCCAGAATATGCTCAGAAACCATGAAAAACGTGGAAAATTAAAAATACACGCTCTAGGACCCAGAATATGGCGAGAAACTTTGAAAAAGAAAATTAAAAATTCACACTGAGGTATCACGAATATGGAGAGAAAAGCTGAAAAAGGTGGAAAATGAGAATAATCACACTGTAGGACCCAGAATTGCGAAAAAACTTGAAAAACGTCGAAAATGAGAAAATCACACTGTAGGACCCACAATATGACGAAAAAAAACCTGAAAAACGTGGAAAATTAAAAATACACGCTGTAGGACACAGAATATGTCGAGAAACCCTGAAAAATTAGAAAATTAAAACCTCACACTGAAGGACCCTAAATATGGCGAGAGAACCTAAAAAAATGTAGAAAAATTAAAAATTCACACTAAAGGACCCGGAATATGGCAATAAAACCTGAAAAAAGAGGAAATTAAAAATTCACAGTGAAGGACCCAGAATATGGCAAGAAAACCTGAAAAAAGTAGAAAATTAAAAATTCACACTGAAGGACCTGGAATATGTGAAGAAAACCTGAAAACCGTGGAAATGAGAAAATCACACTGTAGGACCCAGAATATGACGGAAAAACCTGAAAAACGTGGAAAATTAAAATTCACACTGAAGGACCTGGAATATGTGAAGAAAACCTGAAAAACATGGAAATGAGAAAATCACACTGTAGGATCCAGAATATGACGGAAAAAACCTGAAAAACGTGGAAAATTAAAAATTCACACTGAAGTACCCGGCATATGGTGAGAAAAACTGAAAAACGAGGAAAATTCAAAAACACACTGTAGGATCAAGAGTAAAGGCGAGAAAACCTGAAAAAGGTGGAAAGTGAGAATTTTCACAATGTAGGACCCAGATTTGGAAAAAAAAAAAAGTGAAAAACGTCGAAAATGAGAAAATCACACTGTAGGACCCAGAGTATGCCGAGAAACCCTAAAAAGTTGGAAATTGAGAAAATCACACTTTAGGACCCAGAATTTCGAAAAAACTTGAAAAATGTAGAAAATGAGGAAATCACACTGTAGGACCCACAATATGACGAAATAAACCTGAAAAACGTGGAAAATTAAAAATACACGCTGTAGGACACAGAATATGTTGAAAAACCCTGAAAAATTAGAAAATTAAAAACTCACACTGAAGGACCCTAAATATGGCGAGAGAACATAAAAAAAGTAGAAAATTAAAAATTCACACTAAAGGACCCGGAATATGGCAATAAAACCTGAAAAAAGAGGAAAATTAAAAATTCACACTGAAGGACCTGGAATATGTGAAGAAAACCTGAAAAACGTGGAAATGAGAAAATCACACTGTAGGACCCAGAATATGACGGAAAAACCTGAAAAACGTGGAAAATTAAAAATTCACACTGAAGTACCCGGCATATGGCGAGAAAAACTGAAAAATGAGGAAAATTCAAAAACACACTGTAGGATCCAGAATATAGGCGAGAAAACCTGAAAAAGGTGGAAAGTGAGAATTATCACAATGTAGTAACCCAGACTTGGAAAAAAAAAAAGTGAAAAACGTCGAAAATGAGAAAATCACACTGTAGGACCCAGAGTATGCCGAGAAACCCTGAAAAACGAGGAAAATTAAAAATACACGTTGGAGGACACAGAATATGTAGAGAAACACTGAAAAATTAGAAAAGTAAAAAATCACATTGAAGGACCCCTAAATATGGCGAGAAAACCTTAAAAAGTTGTAAAATGAGAAAATCACACTGTAGGACGCAGAATTCCGAAAAAACTCGAAAAAGTGGAAAATGAGAAAATCACACTGCAAGACCCAGAATATGCCAGAAACCCTGAAAAATGTAAAAATTAAAAATTCACCCAAAAAATGGCGAGAAATACTGAAAAACGTGGAAAATTAAAATATTCAACTGAAGGACCCGGAATATGGCTAGGAAACCTGAAAAATGAGAAAAATTCAAAACTCACAATGTAGGAACCAGAATATGGCGAGAAAACCTGAAATAGGTGGAAAAATAGAAAATCACAATGTAGGACCCAGAATATGAAGTAAAAACTTGAAAGCGTGGAAAATTAAAAATACACGATGTAGGACACAGAATATGTCGAGAAACCCTGAAAAATAAGAAAATTAAAACCTCACACTGAAGGACCAAAAAAATGGCGAGAGAACCTGAAAAAAGTAGAAAATTAAAAATTCACACTGAAGGACCCAGAATTGCGAAAAACTTGAAAAAAGTGGAAAATGAGAAAATCACACTGTAGGACCCAGAATATGCCAAGAAACCCTGAAAACGTGGAAAATTAAAAATACATGCTGTAGGATGCAGAATACAGAGAGAAACCCTGAAAAAAGTAGAAAATTACAAATTCACACTGAAGGACACCAAATATCGCTAGAAAACCTGAAAAAGTTGGAAAATGAGAAATCCCACTGCAGAACCCAGAATATGCAGAGAAACTCTGAAAAACGTGAAAATTAAAAATTCACACTGTCGGACAAAGAATATGGCGAGAAATAATGAAAAACGTGGAAAATTAAAAATTCACACTGAAGGACCTGGAATATGTCAAGAAAACCTGAAAAACGTGGAAATGAGAAAATCACACTGTAGGAACCTGAATATGATGGAAAAACCTGAAAATGGTGGAAAATGAGAATAATCACAATGTAGGACCCAGATTTGAAAAAAAAATTGAAAAACGTCGAAAATGTGAATATAATACTCTAGGACCCAGAATATGCCGAGATACCCTGAAAAACCTGAAAAATTAAAAATACACGCTGTAGGACCCAGAATATGACCAGAAACCCTGAAATATCAGAAAAGTAAAAATCACACTGAAGGACCCCAAATATGGCGAGAAAACCTGAAAAAGGTTGAAAATGAGAAAATCACACTGTAGGACCCAGAATTACGAAAAAACTTGAAAAACGTGGAAAATGAGAAAATCACACTACAGGACCCAGAAATGCCGATAAACCCTGAAAAACGTGAAAATTAAAAATTTACACTGTTGGACACAGAATATGGCGAGAGAAATACTGAAAAACGTGGAAAATTTAAAATTCACACTGAAGGTCCTGGAATATGTCAAGAAAAGCTGAAAAACGTGGAAATGAGAAAAATCACACTGTAGGACCCAGAATATGACGGAAAAACCTGAAAATCGTGGAAAATTAAAAATTAACACTAAAGAGCCAGGCATATGTCGAGAAAACCTGAAAAACGAGGAAAACCCAAAACTCACGCTGTAGGACACAGAATAGGTCGTGAAACCCTGAAAAAAGTAGAAAATTAAAAATTCACACTGAAGGACCCCTAATATGGCGAGAAATCCTGAAAAAGGTGGAAAATCAGAAAATCACTCTGTAGGACCCAGAATTGGGAAAAAACCTGAAAAATGTCATAAATGAGAAAAATCACACTGTAGGACCTAGAATATGACGCAAAACCCTGAAAAACTTGGAAAATTAAAAATACACGCTGTAGGAAAAAGAATATCGAGAAACCCTGAATAACGTGAAAATTAACAATTCACACTGTCGGACAAAGAATATGGCGAGAAACCATGAAAAAAGTGGAAAATTAAAAATTCACACTGTATTACGCAAAATATGGAAAGAAATACTGAAAAACGTGAAAATTAAAAATTCACACTGAAGGACCTGGAATATGGCAAGAAAACCTGAAAAACGAGGAAATGAGAAAATCACACTGTAGGTCCCAGAATATGACGAAAAAACCTGAAAAAAGTAGAAAACTAAAAATTCACACTGAAGGACCCAGAATATGTAGAGATAACCTGAAAAACGAGGAAAATTAAAAACTCACACTGAGGGACCCAGAATATGGCGAGAAAACCTGAAAAAAGTAGAAAATTAAAAATTCACACTGAAGGACCCCGAATATGGCCAGAAAAACTGAAAAAGGTGGAAAATGACAATAATCACACTGTAGGACCCAGAATTGCGAAAAAACTTGCAAAGCGTCGAAAATGAGAAAATCACACTGTAGGACCCATAATGTGCCGAGAAACCCTGAAAACGTGGTAAATTAAAAATACACGGTGTAGGACCCTGAATATGGCGAGAAACCCTGAAAAAAGTAGAAAATTAAAAACTCACAGTGAAATACCCCAAGAATTGCGAAAAAACTTGAAAATCGTGGAAAATGAGAAAATCACACTGCTGGACCCAGAATATGCCGATAAACCCTGAAAAACGTGAAAATTAAAAATTCACACTGTCGGACACAGAATATGGCAAGAATCATGAAAAAAGTGGAAAATTAAAAATTCACACTGT